>NC_044930.1:3977424-4030644 GCF_003576645.1 Ipomoea triloba
TTTTTTTTTTTTTTTTTTTTTTTAAGTTCACACACACAAAAGAAAAGAGAATAATTAATAATGTAAAAAACTAAAAATAGAATATTATTGAAGTCCATAGGAATCATGTGAAGGAAGAGTGGATGAGGCCTACCATCACAAGCCACTATACTCATTATTGGTTGTCATATCTCTTTCACTATCCTGTGCATGGATTAATGCATCTCTTCTTTACTATCCGCATTTAAACATGTGAGTTGAGACCTTTACAAAATTAAAAATATTTTTTTTTAAAAAAAAATAAATAAAAGGTGTGATTGATTACCTTGGCTTCAAAGGAATTTTTGGATGGTATAGTGGTGGCTAATATTGATCAAGTGGGGATACACACACATATATGTATGTGTGTATTAATGAGGAATGGCTAGTACGTAGTTGAATGTCATAACTTAATCAATTAAAACTATACAACCCTATTTCATGAATTAAATTATTGATGATAATGATGCCTAGCTTAATTGTCCTGCACTCCTGCTAATTAATTAATATATGCACTCTTACAACAATTAATCAAACCGGTTAAGTTTAGCTTAGCTAAGGTAATATACACCCGAAAATGTTACACCGTCGATTAACACTGGTGCAATAAAATCCGAGACAAAAAATAAAACATATGCAAAATTACATTAAACACCCCAATAATTAATAATAACAATATAAAGGACAAAGGAAGGACAAAATCTCAGCCATCAAACACTTCAAGATGAACGCCCAGAATTAATTCTTATTTCTCACCTATGGTACCAGCACGTGCAAAATGCCTATCTCTCGGCTTTCCATGGCATTACAAACCGCCAAGTCTGTGATCTCAACTTAGGTTCTTTGTGTTAACACATCTTATTGTCTTGTTAAGAATTGAACTCGAGTTATCTATGTAAAAAAAAAAAAGGTTTAGACATCATATTCTCATAAATTCATAATCAACTATTCAACTCTTGTAGCAAACTTAGCTTATTATTTTTTTATGAGTTTGACCTACCATTTTATGCACAATATTTTATGGATTATCCAAAAGATCATGGTAGTTAACTAGGTAGCACTTGCAACCTAACAAAGAAAAATAATCAGATTTGGTACTCAGTATATATTAATTATTAATTTGGTATGTACATGCATGTGTGTGTAGTGCTGCTTAATTACCTAGTAGCCTTTTGACCAGACAAATTATGTAACAAATTAAATGATTATGAGATTATGACTAATTGTTTCATAATGGGCACAAATATAATCATTATACAGTAATAATAACATTATAAATAATAGTGCTAATAGTTATGTGGTGATCAGTATTATTGATAAAGAATTTTTTGGATTTCATTATGTCATTTTTTTGTCAAAAGCTGATTGAAAGTGTGGTTGTTGACAAAAAATAATCAGGTTTCGACCATTTTTGGGTGGTCGAAAATATGAGATTAATTAGCAGTGTTGATGTCAAAGACCTTGTGATCTAGTGGCACCCGATTTGCACCCTCACATGGGAGGGGTGGGTTTTTGCAGGTTTTGATACACATGTGGAGGAGAGAGAGGATTTGGGGTTTTAGAAGGAAGACTTGATTTTTATCTACATAGTGGGTCCCGTCGAAGTTGAAAAGGTAGTTGTTTTGTCGCATAAAGTGCACTAAAAGTGCCCAACCGGGTGTGTGCACTCTACGCGCCCGATAGGCGCATAATTTCCTCTTTTTTTTCTTCTTCTTCTTCTATCACTACTCTCTCTCATATATTTTTTTTCTTAATTACACATGCAAAAACTCCTCAAAATTTATATCTATTGAGGATGCTCTTAAATCATTCTTGGTTAGGATGAGGTATATATTGACTATACTTTTTATTTCTTGGTTTGAAATTTGTTTATTAAGTTATGACGTACCAAAAATGCATTAACTTCTCCTCAACACTATGTTCCAAAAATTATTTTTTTAAATTTTATTATAATTAATGTAAATCGTAATAAATAAATATTAATCTCAACATGAGTTAATTAAATTACAAAAGTACAATTATTTAGAGAAAAAAAATGATAAATATATTTGAGGAGTCTAGAATTATTACAGATTCTAATTTGAATGGTTTGTAACGCGGCGCAATTGATGGAAGACTTCGGCGGCACGTCAACTAATTGGGGCAAAATATTAGTTAAGCCTTGATCCAACCACCTTGATTAAATATTTAAATGAGAGATCTCACTTACACAACTTTTTAAATAATCATTTTTTTTCTTTTGTGACGAAAAAAATTTGAAATTACTACCTGATGTATGCTAAAGAAAGACAAGACAATTGTAGGAGGTTCATTTAGGGCACATTAGAATTGAATCGCACATGAATCATAATAACCAGATATTACAGAGAATAACCCGTCTTTTGGCGTTGATGTACTAAAATAATATGTTGATATATTTAATTGCAACATTTAAAAATTTAAGGGGTTAATTGATTTTTTTAATAAAAATTTGTAAGTTTATTTGACCATGTTCACTTAATTATATTTAATGCTCGTAATTATATATGTGTAATGATTTTTTCCTTTGTTATTTGTCAATTCAAACAGTAAATTAATGAAATTCTTAACGGAAGACTAATGGTGGCAATTAAATAAAAGTCATGAATGTAACATGATAAAATTAAAAGAATATGACTAAATGTGATAATGTCACAACAGTCGAGGACTAAAAGTGAAATTTGTTCAAAGTCATGGATGCAATATGACAAAATTAAAAAATATGACTAAATGTAACAACAGTCGAAAACTAAAAGTGAAATTTACTCTTCAGTTTATTCTCAACTCTTTCTCACAAACCAAACAATTGGTTATGAATTTTTTATTGTGTCAATAATACTTAGATCATATATAATTAAGTATACCATGTTTGGTTGTATCAGTTACTAATATGAATAACAATTTCAATACGACAATACGGTAAAAATTTATTTCAAATTACTCTTGTTAAGAATTGTGTGGGAGCCGCAGAGGGATTGTATACTTGTATCTGTCCTTGAATTTTAAGTAGCAGTACGTACCTTTGCGAAGTGCACAGTGAAGTCTATATTTAAGATGGCATATTATAGGTATGTAGTTAAAGTAGATAGTAAATGGACTGTGGTAATTTTGAAACGTCGCACGCATACGCACGTACGGCGCGCAGCATTATTATCGTATCACACCGCCGGTAGCCCACAAAGATTGAATTGTGGTCGCGACAACGATTGTTCGTTTCAACCCATCATGACCTTAAGCTACACTAATTTTAGGCCATCTAATTCTAATATCTCAAGATCCCGATCTAAAAATCGTTGAAAGAGATAAATTACGAATCGCTCGAACAACATTCAAGTGAGTTCATGTCGTTTATTTTTCTTTTTAGCTACATATAGGAGTGGAAAATCCGCACAAGGTATTCATCTCCATACTTTTGCTAATTTGGGAAGTTCAATGGCCCAAACTCTAAACTGTAAAGCCCTAATTTCAAGATGGTATTGATGGGAGTCTAATCTCCACCCTACTAACTCAAGAACGTTACATACACTTTGTATTTTTATATAGGATGCATGTATTGCCATCACGTGCTAGATAGCATTTAATGTTGAAGAAACCTAAGGTAGGAGTCATCACCACATTCGCTCCGGGAGGTATGCGAGGTGGTCAATGGGGAATCGTTACTTGTGGGAATCGAACCCAGGTTCTCCCGAAATTCTTTCTCACCAAGAGAGTTCACTTGTCACTTGAGCTACCCATTGGATATTAAGCTAATTTTATGATTGTGTTCGAATATGCCTTAGTATTTCAGAAGAATATTAGTATAAATAGTAAGGAGTAGTTATTTACATTGTAGTCATTAGTGAAGTTCAATTCTTTGCATTTGCACTCTTATTTTGCTATAATACTTTAATGACAGACATTTGTACTTGAATATTGAACTAAACTCGTAACAATAATACTGATACCCGCTTACATTATTATTTGATTTTCATTAAATATCATATTCTAATTAAATTTTTACTTTAAACTTGGATTATTTATACTGTTACATTGTTGCTTTAGCTATAGATATTTGTACTCGACATTGAAATAAACACTTACCATAAAGGGTCATTTACTCCAAGTAACATAACATTACTAGGGTGGAGTAACATAACATTACTAGGGTAATGCGAGCCGGTACGAATAGTTCAATTTGTTCTTAAGTGTTATTGTAAGTAAGAACTCAAACTCTCAAGGACATTGGTCATCGTGATTTACTCATCTACAATCCTATTGATGTATGATAATTAACATTAATGTCACGTAAAAAAATAAAATAAACACAAAATAATATTAGAGTTAATTTCATTTTTGTCCTAAATTTTTATAAGTGTCATTCCACTTTTAAACCTTTTTCTTTCATAGCATTCCTTAAAGGTCCTAGTATTATTGTGGCATGATCATTTTTATCTTCCGTCAACAAACCTGTTTAAATTAAATAACGTTAAATATGAGGATATTTCAACCTTTTTTATACAAAGTAGATTGACCTATTATATTTTTTAATTTTTATTTTTTTTGAAAAAATCTTTAATTTACGGCTAGAGTCACATTTCTTCTTCAATTGCAATCCACCCATCCGCAACAAAACCTCCACAACAGTAAAATAGCACATATAAATATAGGACTAAAAAAAATTAACACTAACTGAATAGACTAAAATGTACACATATTTAAAGCTATTTAAATAGATTTGTTAATGAAGAATACAAAATATCATGTAACAATAATATTAGAATCAATAATAAATGTTTAAAAATAAATAAAAAAAATGAAATAGAGACATATAAATCTAGACTAGAATAAAAAAATAAAATTATCTCATAATATTACCTTGCGTGAATTAAACCCAAGAAATACTCCGTAGAAGATGAGGGAAGAGAGAGAAAGAGAGTTGTCTTCCTTACCTGCCTGTCAGTTTGTTTAGTATGCGTAACATGCTTTTGCCTCCTTCACCTCCGTCTTTCCAAGCTCTCTCACATTTTTCTCATTCTCACAGATCCAATCTACTACCTCGCCGGAGACTCGGGCTTCACAGTCGGTTCGTCGCACTAGCCGAGCCTCACCAATTCTTCTATTACTCATAATGCTGGAGTGATTACCGCCGGTGATTGATACGAGATGAATCGGAGCTTTAGGGACTCTATGATCGGAGGCGGGAAGAGTTTTCCGGTGGCAGCGCAGCTCCGGCGTGGCCTGAGCGTCAATGGAGCCTCCAACAAAGACCTCTCCGATGACTCCTTGGATCTCTTCTCCAGAACTCGCCGCAGCGTCTCCGTTGTCAACTCCGACGAGTCCGACGGTACCTTTCTATGCTCTTGTATATATTTATCGCGTGCGTTACTGTGTACGGAGTATGTATTAGCTTCAGCTGATCGAACTACATCGTGATCTTCCTGGTTTCTGATTTACATCTACATGTCATAACTCTAAAACAGAGACGCAATGCTACCCAATAATGAGGCAAAACGGCGTCGCTGCATTCAGTGATGCAGTGACGAAGGCTTAATATTTTCACGGCTTGGTTGAAATTCCAGTTCATATAATGAGACTTTTTACTGCTGCATATTTAGAACATTTAGTATTGTGTGGTTTAGTTTTGATTTTTGATATCTCTCGGCTGCTTAATGATAACAGTTTCCGTTAAACCGGGAAGACTTTCAGTTGGATCAGTAAAGTTGGGGAGGAATGGATTGGATGATCTGTTATCATCTACTGAGGGAGGAAAGCATGATTATGATTGGTAAGAGTTGAAGATCTATTATTTTGCCAGCTTGTCTTCATCTTTGAAAATCAGATCAACCTCCATAAATGTTATGCTAGTATGCTATTACTGAAACAAAAATCTATTTATATGTTGTTCCATCGGTGCTAATTCAATATTGACAATGAAGGTTGTTGTTTTGGTTCTTCAATCATTCTAAATTATGATTCAGGCGAATTTTTACTTTGCTAAGTTTCTGAATCCTTTGCTTAGCATAGTGAAATAGCTAATGGTCCCCTAACCTAACCTTCAAATACGGGGAGTCTTGTTCAAGAACATGCTCTATCCTGTTCATTTTTCAGTGACATGCATCACTCTTGTTTGGCTTTCAATTGCCAGCATAGTAATTTTCTAAGTTCTAAAATTGTGCAGAAAATTACATTAGTAGCTAAAATCAGTTTGCTTTTACCTGGTACTTGGTAAAATTGATCATAATAGCTGTATTTGATTTGGGATAGTCTAGTTTTTGAATTGAATAACTAGACATTGTTGACCTATAACTCATCTTTTTTATACCAATAGGCTTCTAACTCCTCCAGAGACTCCTCTAGTTCCTTCATTGATCGGAAATGAACCTCAACGGGTCCAAGTAGCTCCAAGAAGCAGCTCCTTGGCCAGATCAGTCTCCACAACTAAGGCTTCAAGGGTTGGTTTTCTGTTTATTCAAATACGGATTTAGTTATTTCAGCAAAAAAAATTATATATGGATCATATTAAATGACTAAAATCACTAAATTTTGGATCCAATAAATTGACATCTTATTTCGTAAAAATCATTTCATTTCAGCTTTCAGTTTCACATTCAGAGAGCAACCATAATGCAAGACCAGCACGCAGCAGTTCAGTAACTCGTTCCTCTGTCTCTAGCACCCAGTTTAGTACTTACTCAAATAAATCAACTAATATTCTAAACACGAGCTCTGCTTCTGTGTCATCCTATATTCGGTCCTCTACCCCTTCAAGCCGCTCTTCATCTTCAGCAAGAAATTCCACCCCCACTTCGCGCCCAACATTATCAAGGCCTTCAACCCCTTCTAAGGCCTCTCCAGCTCCAAACACAACTTCTAGACCATCTCAAAACTCAAGACCTTCTACTCCAAGTTCTAGGCCTCAAATTCCTGCAAATTTGAGTTCCCCCTCTCCTCGGTCTACATCAAGGGCTTCGACACCTACTCGAAGGAATACAGCACCTTCAATATCTCAATCTCCTGTAATATCTGCATCCTCTAGACGTGCTGTCACCAGTGGGAGAACTGTGGCTTCGATATCTCGTCCAAGCTCACCTGATCCACCAGTTAGGCGAACACCTCAACCTATAGTTCCACCTGATTTTCCACTTGAAACACCATCAAATTTGAGAACAACACTGCCAAACAGACCACTGTCTGCTGGTAGGTCCAGGCCTGGTGCTGCTGTCTCTGTCAAGGCTAATATGGACACTCCAATTGCTGGAACTTTGCCTAGGCGGCAACCATCACCTGTTAGCAGGGGAAGACTCACAGAATCCTCTGCTAGTGGGCGGGGGCTTTCAAACGGGCATGTGGCTGATACACTTGATTCTCGCAGAGCTTCATTTCCCTTGGAGTTGACTACAAGGAAATCTATAAAGACACCTACAGAAAACATGGGATTTGGGAGGAATATCTCAAAGAAATCTCTTGATATGGCTATCAAACACATGGTAAGAATAAACTTTTTTCCTCATGCAATGTTGTTTCAAAGATATTGGTTTGTGTTTCTGTTCTCAGTCCATGGGCCTAAACTGATCCTAATTAAGTGTTATGTTTCAGTGTCGTTACTCATTCATTTATATTTTCAAGTTTGTCTTAATCCTACTGATTCATTCACGAGTGTCATTGCTGCTTTTATCAGTAACTATCTTGCTTTACTTCTCTCAATGATTATATCCCATTTAATAAAAGATTCATAATAGCCATTTACCAGCTGCATGCTGTTGTCAGATCTTCATAAAGCAACTAAATTTTTAGGAATGAGTTTTGAAAGTTGACAATTTTTTTTTATCCAAATGGACAAATTTTCTTCTTACTGGTGTACTTAACCACTAGATGATCTTTCTTTTGCAGGATATAAGAAATGGCTCTAATGGTGCTCGCCCGCTTTCAGGCTCAATCCGTTTCCCTCACAGCATTCGATCAAATGGTGCTAAAAGTCATAGTCACAGTGCAAGTTCCCCAGCATCTCTGAATGGGAATATGAACTTCAGCAACAATGGCCCTACATCTGAAAATGGAAGTTATATTAGTAGGTCTTCTGAAAATGGGAGTGAAGACGACAGATCTCGATTCTCAGCAAGATTGACAGATACTGACATCTATGAGAGTTGTCGTTACGACATGATTCTACTCAAAGAGGATGTCAAGAACACTAACTGGCTGCACAGCATTGACGATAAGCTTGATGGTACCATTTTTGAGAACGGATTCGAACCTCTCCCTGAACCTTTCGACCATTTGTAACATAAGTTCATTGGTGCTCCATGCATTATTTTTTATTTATTTTATCTATTTTTCAAAATTTGATTTGCTGCCTGAACAGTGAACACATAAATGAAAATTAAATGTGTTAAGTGAATCATATAGATATTGTGGAAGTGACCTAAAGTTTCACCTTTTATCCTTTTTTCCTAGTTTTTTTTTTTTAATAA
This sequence comes from Ipomoea triloba, assembly GCF_003576645.1. Classification (NCBI taxonomy): domain Eukaryota; kingdom Viridiplantae; phylum Streptophyta; class Magnoliopsida; order Solanales; family Convolvulaceae; genus Ipomoea; species Ipomoea triloba. The sequence continues at coordinate 3,985,911 of NC_044930.1, forward strand.
CCTAGATTTTTCAGCTTCGTGGGACATTGAGCCAATCTAGGCTTGAGATTTAACACCAAATTGTACACTTTTACACAACAAAAAACTAAACCCCTAATGTCTGTGAGAAAACCGAACTATATATCACAAGTTCATATCCACTACCAATGCTATGTAGGCTTTTTTTTTCCCTTCCAAAATGACCATGTTTTCATTGCATAAAGTGTAATGAGAAATGATATTTTAAATGTACATAGTTACACACCTTGAGATTAACAATACTAACAAACCACGTAAGGCCACATCTTGTTTCTCTACTTTTATCACTTTCTTCGAGAGTTCAAATAATTAATCTTAAGTACATTGGATTGACTAAACTCGTCAATAATAATATTTCAAATAAAAACAAACTTAATAAAAAATTAGTAACTTTATTTTTTATTGTGCATAGCAGCTAACATCACACTTTAAAACTATCATAATGAAACTATCATAATGACCAAACGCTAATGGGCGTATCTTTGTCAAATAACCAAAAATGCATTAAATGGATGTGGTGAACGGAGATGCCAACTCTGAAATAAATAAGCAAAGCAGTATGTGAGTGAGAACTAATATTAGGGTCGTACCAATACAAATTTAAGTGCAACATGTGGAAAAATGGACCACTGACAAACTAATCCTGGTGTGATACCGCATCTGAATTGAAGGTGCAGGTTCATGGTGGTCGCATTATAAAACTAGCTAGAGCTTTGGTTATATGTTCCGACTCTATCTAGTTAGGGTTCTATTAACCTTTACGATTTGAGTTAATTAACTATAAACAACTTAGACTGGTTTATTTCTTTACCGTCTTTTACTAGTTATAATCATAAGGCGTGTTTTATCCAAATCACACATTCAGATAACGGTTATGGACTCTCTTGAAAATCAAAACATCTTTAGTTATATGCCTAAGTTTGCTAATTAAAAATGAATAGGTGAAATAGTACAATAACTTCAAATTAACGAACTTTCATTTTGAAATAGAACGTGTATTATAAAATGTGTGCATATGTATTTGAATTGACCTTGTTGTTGACATTAGTGTACAAACATTTGGGAGCCTATAGGTCATTTGAGATACATCTCGTAATTTATAACTTTCATCAGACTTTAGGGTAAGAAGTTAAGGGTGAGGCAAATTGTACTATAGACCATGGTCCATATTGCAACGTGAACTATGAATAAATGTTCATTTTAGATAGTATAACAAATACTGGACATTTAGTACACAAAAAATGAATCTTTAAATAATAAACATTCAATATACTAAAATGAACATTATGTGTACAAGGTGAACCACAATTTAGGGTATATTGATTGGAATGATGAGAGACCTTAAGATTGAGATTCAAACTTATAAAATTTTATTAAAAATTCATTATTATATAACGGACCATTATTAATGTCGCAAATTATTAAATTAAGGTAAATTCAGTAGAAATGGTGAAGTAATGGATCAAAAGCTGGGCATGTGCTATTACTGGAATGCATGTGGATAATATATGACTACTTATATAATACTCCGTAATATTCATATATTTAAGGTTCACTTTTGTGAGACCGTCTCACGAATTCTTATCTGTAAGATGGGTCGGATTAATATGAAAATATAATACTTATACTGAAAAATATAATATTAATTAGAAATAAATTAAAGTATTTGTTACTTATAAGAGAAATTATAATACTTGTGAAAACAAATGTAATACTTTTACATTTTTCATCAAGTGATTAGAGTATTTTGGTTATATCAAGTGATTAAAAAAATAAGAAATATAAGTAATATAATTTCTTCTAAAACTAACAACACAGAAGCAGAAAGTACCAAAATTTTTATATATTTAGGTTTATTCACCATTACCCAACATATCCAAGTTAATTCTCTCTATTTTGGATTGTTGGAATGCATTGGAGAAGGAGAAGAGAAGATAAAATAAAAAAAAATAAAAAAAATAAAAAAAGTCCCTCAAAATGAGCCAAGTTCAGAGACTCATTTTATAATAGCTTATAGGAGCAAGTATTTGAAAAGCTTTCAGCCAACTGATCTGAGCTGAGGTCAAACATTATTATATTATGTGAAGTAATTTAATTAATAGCGCATGCAGAAATGGATTTGTTTGATTAGCCACACTACACATCACCAATCCCATTATGGATTATCTTTATTCCAAAGATTCCTGCCATGCCAATTGCCTCTCAATCAAGTCTGTCTTCAACTCTTCACACATAATTTTTTTAATATAATTTCTTTTAAATAATTTACAAGCTATTATACTTACCTATTACACTAGTTAGTGACTGCATATTTTTCATTATCCAACAAAAATAATTATTTTTCTATCCAATCGTGAAATTATACGTTATTATATCACCATTGCACTTTCTTGTCGCAATTGATCAAACATGTTAAGTTTCCACACAACGTTAACATCATTTACATATATAAATATATTACACCAAATTTCTCCTTACTATTTTATTTACTTTAATAAAGTCAACTCAACATGAGTTTACAAACTAATCAAAACTCTATTGAAGTTGCATGTTTTGACAACATTCACTTTATTATAAAAAATAATAATAATAATAATAATGACGCTATTAGTCATCCAATTATGAGAAAAGAGAAGGAATCAAAATCATTTCATTTTTTAATCAATTAAAATATATCATGTTAAATCATTAACAAAAAGTAAAAATGATATATAAAGCACCCACATTTTGGGTTCTAGAAGTTCAGGCTCCAAATTCACTTCTTCTGTGCAGGGTCTGAACTCCATTTACTTTTGCTTATTTTTGCTTGATATTAAAGATATTTTGGATTCTAGAAGTGTTTCCTCTTTTGATTTACTTTTGCTTGATATTAAAGATATTTTGTGTCAGTTTAGATATTGCGATATTTCTTTTGTTAAACAATCAGCGAACAGGGTTGTCCATTTATTAGCTTGAAAATCCATTTCTTTGTCTGGTGGTGTGAAATGATCTTCTAACCCTCCGTATTTTATCTATAATGCATTAATCTTTGATATTTTTAATGAAGTCTAGTTTTGTTTTTTTAAATAAAAAATAAGAGAAGAAGAAGAAGTTCCGGGCTCTGTTTCCTGAGCCGACAAACTGTAGTACGGATTTGTTTGGTTTAGGTGAGAGAGAAAAGGACAAACGCATAACATAACCCAATTAAAGTCCCAACAAACCCACCTGCCAATCCCATTTCTTTGGTCAACGCCTTAGTTTATTCTCCACAAGTTTACATCATTCTCCCTAAAATATTCTCAACATTCATCTAAACTTCTTTCATTTACGAAAAAAATGACAACTATTCGTTTTAAATAAAAAAATATCTTAAGATCTTACTCGGTAAATAATTATAAACAAATAAATCAATTTATGGAGATTTTTAAGTGTGGCATTTTAACATTTAAAAGATGATACTTAATTCTTTGTTAAACCTTATGTTTTAAGTACAACTTTCATAGCACAAAGTACAATTGATTAATGCATGTAAAAATGCTTTGCATGGCATTTTAAAGTTTGTTTTAATTAATTTTTATTTAAATTTAAAATCTAAACAATTGAAACATTTTTTTGGACTAAATTTAAATACTTTCTCATATATTATTTTTATTTTTATAACAAAATCATGATACTAGGGGTAACCCTAATCAAGTTGATCATGTTATTAACTTGGTAACCATAATGTTACAAGTATAATTCTAGCGGGAACGATCTATTTTTTATTTTTTATTTTGTTTGAGCCATCAACAATGAGTAATCTAAAAAATCTATAATCTTTAGAGCATATTTGATTGGACGGAAAAAAGTTTTCTAAGGAAAATGGTCTTCCGTTTGGTTCATGAAAAACTTTTTTCACATGAAAATATTTTATTTAGTTTTGAGGAAAATGTTTTCCAAGGAGAGGGGGTTGTATTTTTTTTCTACGGAAGTTGGGAAAAATGTATCACATGATTGGACAATTTTATCCTTATTACTTTTATAATCATTATCATTATGTAAGAACATTTTAATCTTTATACTCATTATTCATTACCCTCTCAATTTCAACCAAACAACAGAATCAATATTTCAACCAAACAATAAAATCAATATTTCTAGTAATTTTTTTTCCGTCAAGGAATAGACGAGATTTGTTTCGTGTCGGGGTGCTGAGTAAAAATGTACCCATTGAATTTAAATTAAGTGTTCAGTATACGGTAAACATTAAAGTAATTGAAAGTTGGGATTGATTAACATGAAAATTCAGGTGAACAACCCCCCTTGCTCATTGTTGATCATACTTCTTCTCTCCAACGTAGACTTTCTTCCTGATCATACATAGTTCTCTCCAAATCTGTAAATGGGGCATTGAGATTCGCGTCACATTTACAGCTTTCGTTTGCTTCACGCAGAAGCTGGACCATTGGACCAGACAAAACATTTTTTCTCTTCTCCATTCTAAACCACCACCGGCTACTTCTCAGAGAGAAAGAGGAAAAAAGGTTTCTTGTCCCGCTGAAGAATCTTTCTTTCTTTCTTTCTTTGGTTTTTCTTCTGATTCCAAAGGGAGAAAAGAAACCAAAATGCCGTTGGAATGGGAAGTGAAGTTAGGGAAGAAATGTAAAGCGCAAGACTCCGCCTTTTTCTCACTCTCTCCTCTCTACTATTAAGCTCCCATGGATTCACCTCACCTTCTGTATTAAAGATCATATGTGCTAGCTGAGCTCACTCATTGCTTGCCCCCTCTGCATTTTCTTGCATTCTTCCAAGGTGCCCTTTCTGAATTTATGTTTCTGGTTCTAGAATTATGCTACTGTGTGATAATGTGAATGTGTTTGTTTGGTAGTCTTTTGTAGGAATTGCACTCAAGGTGTTTGTCATATGGTTTCTGAGCTGAAATTTGGTTGTGTTTTGAATTTTGAATTGTGTGTGTTTGCTGCCAATGGTGAGTTGTACTAACATTTACAGAGGCTGAAATTGTTGTGCTGGGAATCTTGGATTCAATGTGACCCAATTCAGAGTTAGATGTGAACCATTTCAAGATTGTTTGACTTTGTTGCTTTCTTTGAAGTATTATGATCTTAAAAGGATGTTTCCAGAAAGTGTTATAGTCTTGTAGTTTAGCTGGGTGTAGGGGACTTGAACTGAAAACAAGGTCTCTAAATTTAAGAAAATTAATGTTTTGATTACATCTTGATCGAATAATCACTGACAGTACCATTTCTAAGAGTTTCAGCAAAAATTCCGGCTTTGAAATGATTTGGTTTTGCGAATGATAGTACTAACTCTTAGCTGTTCTTTCAATTGTCATTTATGTTGTGATGAGAAGTGTCTGGGCCTAGACAGTGATGTGAGGTAATGACTCTCAACTACTTCTAATGAGAACAGGAAGACTAGCAGCCTCTATGTGTGGCGTTATCTATTTTGTTCATTTGTTTCTCGGTTTCCTTTAATGTATTGTTCATAGTTTCATACATAGCAGTCTCATGTTTCAGTGTTTGTCTTCCACTTTCCAAGAAGTCCTCTAAGTGAATAAAGTGATATGAGAAGAGAATTCAGTGAAATCTTATATTTTCTTTTTCTTTTCTGTGTTTCTTAGGAACATTCTCGTCTTGTTACTTTGAAGTCTGTTACGATGTTGTATTGATTCAGATATTAATTTGTTCTGAGTAGTAAGCATCACTTACTTTTCATTTTGTATATTTATTTTGACTCGGAAGTGTTACCACTGTTTCTAGGTGATAAGAATGACAATGGTCAACAACTCAACGTTAATCTCCTATTGCTAGAAGAGTAAATACAAGGAATGTTGAAAGTGCTGTTCTGAATCGTCCCGAATTTGCTAAAGGATGAAGCTGTATACATCTTTTTCTATCGTTCCGCTCTTTTTATGTGTGCTCCTCTTCCAAGAAGTTGTCTCGGACCTGAAGGCAGACAGACAAGCCCTTCTAGACTTTGCTTCTGCAACACCGCATGGCAGGAGACTGAACTGGAGCATGAAGGCCTCGATCTGTACTTCTTGGGTTGGTGTCACTTGCAGTGCAGATGGAACTCGTGTGGTTCAACTCCGGCTTCCTGGTGTTGGATTTAGCGGTCCTATACCAGAAAACACGATAGGAAGACTGGATGCGCTTACAACCCTCAGCCTGCGATCCAATCTTCTAAGCGGGAGTCTTCCATCAGATGTATTGTCTCTTCCTTCACTGCAAAACATCTATCTCCAGCGTAATAACTTTTCTGGGGATATTCCTTCCACTCTTTCTCCAGAGTTCAACTTCATTGATCTCTCCTTCAATTCCTTCACAGGCAACATTCCGGTCAAAGTTCAAAATTTGACTCACCTTACTGGTTTGAACCTTGAAAATAACTCTCTTACGGGATCTATACCTGATCTCAACCTCCCAAATCTTAAGCAATTGAACTTGAGCAACAACCTTCTTAACGGCTCGATTCCACCATCACTTAAAAGGTTCCCTTCTTCATCATTTGGAGGAAATTCTTTGCTATGTGGGCCACCCTTGAATCGATGCCATTCTATTGCACCTTCACCTTCTCCTTCGCCTTCTCCATCTCCTTCGCCTTTGCCTTCACCTTCACCTTCACCTTTACCATCTCCCTCTCCCACGAATTCCAATTCCAAGCCACCACCTCGTTCACCAGGTCAGCTGCCATTGTCACCAAAGGCTCCCGAAAACCAAAAAGCGAAGTCAAAGTTAAGTAGTGGATCTATCATTGCCATTGCTGCTGGAAGTACTGCAGCAATCATCTTTGGTTTCATTCTCGTGATGGCCCTATGTTGTATGAAGGGGTTTTATACTAAAAAAGGTGCTACTACGGGAAAGAACCTTAATGCAGAAAGAACTGCCCCGAAGGAGGATTTTAGTAGCGGAACACAAGATGCTGAAAAGAATAAACTGATTTTCTTCGACGGCTGTTCTCACAATTTTGATCTTGAAGATTTACTAAGAGCCTCAGCAGAAGTACTTGGAAAAGGGAGTTATGGAACAACGTATAAGGCCATACTGGAGGAGGGTGTCACAGTAGTCGTGAAGCGGCTAAAGGAAGTAGTGGTTGGCAAAAGAGAATTCGAACAACAAATGCAGACCATTGGCACATTAAGTCATCACCCTAACGTTGTTGCTCTCCGTGCTTATTACTACTCCAAGGATGAGAAACTCCTGGTTCATGATTTTGTCGCTCGAGGCAGCTTGTCTGCTCTGATGCATGGTATCAAATCTCTAACTGGAGAAATCTGCCATTTTATGCTGCTAAAACACACTTTCTATTTCCAACAACATTAACATTCATTGCCATGCTTCTATGTTGATGATCACAGGGAACAGGGAATCAAGAATGGCACTCGATTGGAATACAAGGTTGAAGATTGCAGTGGGAGCTGCAAGGGGCGTTGCCCACATACACTCTGTTCCTGGCGCAAGGCTAACTCATGGCAACATAAAATCTTCCAATGTCCTCCTCACTCAAGACCTCAACGGATGCATATCGGATTTTGGCCTCACGCCACTCATGGGCTTCACCACAATCCCACCAAGAAGCGCAGGGTACCGAGCACCTGAGGTGATTGAAACAAGGAAATCCACCCAAAAATCAGACGTTTACAGCCTCGGGGTTCTCCTACTCGAGCTGCTGACAGGAAAAGCGCCAGTGCAGTCAGCAGCGCAGGACGAGGTGGTGGATTTGCCAAAATGGGTTCAGTCCGTTGTTAGAGAGGAATGGACTGCAGAGGTGTTTGATGCAGAACTGATCAACTATCATCAGAGCGTGGAAGACGAGATGGTGCAGTTGCTTCAGGTTGCAATGGCCTGTGTCGGAAAGGTGCCAGAAATGAGGCCTAAGATGGATGAAGTTGTGAGGATGATTGAGGAAATCCGGCAGCCGGATTTCGACAACCGGCCATCATCTGAAGATAACAAGTCCAGGAGCCCAAGCAGCTCTGCTGTATGATGGTCATAGCTTTTTATCATTTCTGATTTTCAGTCCATTTTTATGTCACCTTTTTAGGTTCATCTCAATTTTTTTAAATCCTTTGTCTTTAGCTTCTTCCTTCTTTTTTTTTTTTTTTTTAAACCCCTTTTTTCATGTAATCTTAATATTTATATGAAATGAAAATGGTATGTTTGAACATTGCTTTGAAAATTATCATGCAACAGATCTTTACATTTTAATTTCATTAAATTGAACATATTACATTTATTTTTACTTGATTCGAAAATTGCTATCCACATTCATATTATTTGATGGAGAAAATTAATGTAGGGCAATCCAAATAATTAAAGGACAAAGGATGTAAAGCCAAAAGTAACGTTTGAAGAAGATAAAATAGTGTTTGAATAGTATTGATTGTTCAAGGAGAGTACAATGCATGTTTTAATGAGACATTCAATGTCCTAACAAGACAAATGCAATGTAATTTATACATAAATCTCGGACAATTGCTCTTTCAAGATAGACAATTACAACCTCTGATTAGACCGTGTTACATGGCTCACCTTGCCCAAATGGAGAGAGACACCGGAGGTGATTAGAAGGATTGTCAGGTTAACACAAGACTTCAACTCTTACTCAGAAGCTTTGATAACTTTGGTAAGGGTTGGATGCGATGGGTGAGATGGAGGCTACTAGAAGAAGGTTGGGTTAAATTAAACATAAATGGGACTAAAAAGAGAACATCGAATTGAGCGAGTGCAAAAGGTTTGAATGTTTGATTAAGTACCATTATGGGGGTTGACTTCTTGAGTTTACAATTAACATCGGGGTTACTAACAGCTTCCCCGCGAAACTCTAGGATTTAAGAGAGGAAGTAAGGCTAGTCAAGCAAGAGGTTCGGCCAAGGTGGTGGTGGAATTAAACTCAGAGGCAGTCATCAAGGATAGATTAGTCAGGAGCTCGACACTATAGCGGGTGATTGCAAAAGACTAATTGCGAGCTTTGAGATTGTCAAGATTGTCCATGTGTGGAGGGAATGTAACAAATGTGCTTACAAGCTTGTCAACTTGGGACAAAACGGAGGAGACTAGGGTCCCTGCTACGTAATTCTTTGAGTCATGGCTCCACACTTAAATACATGAATTGAAATTTCTAGTAATTCTATTCTTGCAACCCAAACACTTGAATTTAAATTTTCACTTTATTCCAATATCATTCCTCTCCCATAGAATAATGATTCCTTTTCCCCTTAATTTCCTCCTTGCAACCAAATGCTCCATAATAGCCCCATTGAGTTCCAATTAATCTGACATCAAACTATTTTCAAAATCCCCTATAGAACATGTTTCATTCACAAGATGACAATCTAAAACTTTATTTTAAAATAATCACATAATCAATAAACAAGTTAAATTTATCAAACTTGTCTGAAGCGATGTTTGTCTAGTAAATATGGTACACAAATTCCTGTATAGTAAACTGAAGACTCCTCAAAATTGGGCTATGTATGGCCTCATGTTTTGGCTTTGCATTCTTTGTTGTACATCAATAAGTTACTACCGTTACAGACTAGAATGAATGGTTTGTATAGAGCTATACCTAACTGGTGAGAAGTGAGGACTTACCTGGCTGTGGCTGAGTTTTTGTCAACCAAATCGGCACCGCTAACGTATCTAGCCATGAATGATATTAATCGGAAGGGAGCTCCAATCAAAGGTGCATCCGAGAGAGGAACCTCCTCGGCGGTGGGTTTCTGATCATCAGGAATGATTTCAGATTCTTTAGCCTCATCAGCTTCTGTCTCGTCTAGAGGAATTTGCACTATCTCGCTTGACTCAACCCCGGAAGAAACTAAATCCATACTGTCATCTCTAGCATTTGCCTTGTCAAGACCGTTCATTTTGGCTTTGTCGTTGACGTCTTCTGTGGATTGAATCATGCTTTTGGATACTGGCAGTACCTCGGTGGATATAAGCGCTGGATTGTCAGCACTAGAGATTTCACGACCATTGGCCATTTCAGACATCAGCTCTAACCCATGAGATGAACTATTTGTAATGTAAGTAGTATTGGTATTATAAGTAGATTCAGCATTTTCAGTCATAGGAGATGAAGACAATTCCTTAACAGAATCCCTCCGCTGAAGCTCAATGTATAATTCATTTACCTGGGAAAATAACGAGAAACACTTGTCATTATCTTTATTTAATTAATAATCTAGACTTCGAAACAAAGCAGAAAAACTCTCTAAGAGGATAACAGTTTCACCGCAGCAGATTGATGTGCTTTACCTTCTCAACAAGCTCTGAGTTCTCAGCGATCAGTTTTTGGACCACTGCATGAGTAGCCTCCATCTCAGAATTCACTTCTCCATTTTCAGAAGTATGCTACATGTAGAAGAAAGTATAATATGTAACAAGTAAAATAATTTTTAAAATGCCGAAGGGAAATATTGTAGTAAATTCGACATGATAGGCTTTTTAGGTTCCCACGTTTCCATAGCATAACTAGTGACAAGATTGCAAGCTCTAAAGAAGGAAGAAGCGAAACACATGCAACCTTACTAGTTACTACGGAATACAAATACATCAAAATATCCCTAACATGTCGACAATCTAAGGGCATGCTAGCTACCACCACTCCACGCTCCAAAATAAAAAGGCAGTAAAAAGGAACAGAACAAAATGCCGGCTGCTGGAGAAGGGGCACGCACAGGTTCTCAGTAAAGATAGAGCCCAATGCGTAAGGCTCTAGTGTCGTGCATGCATCATGCAGAGATGAAAATATAAGATGTAAGCAACTTACCATTTTCCTCCCAGTTGATGAACTGGCAGCGCTCTTCTCAAGGGCCTGTACTTGTGACTGCAAAGTATTTACAGTTACTTTCAGCAGCTGATTTTCTAGTGCATTACTGTTCCGCAACTCTTCAAGCTCCTTCACCTGAGTAACCTGACACAGTTTGTTTTTAATTCCATATAAAATAAATAAAATAAATAAAAGCAACTATCATGTTTCGGGCTCAGTTGCTTACATTTAGCAGCAGTAAGCATAATGAACAAAACTTATGATTAATTTAGTTAAGTAAAAAACAAAATTATACCATCTGGCTAAGAGGAAAGCTTAGAACAAAAAGATGTTAGTGTCATAAGGATCATTGAGATGTTATACCCCTGTTTGTAAGAATGCATTACTGGTGTTCAGGCTTGAAATTGTTGTTTCCATCAAGTTCTGTAACATGAGCAAAAACTTTGGTCACAGTTACCTTCTTATACAACTATCATCAAGACATCAAAAGATCCATCCTGGTAACCTACTTGAAGCAGAAACCAAAGGCATCTAGAAAAATTAGTGTTTACCTCCTTCTGGATCCAGGCATCTCTTTCCTCCTCCATCTGTTTTATTTTTTCCTCCAATCTCACCTGATTTCATGAAAAAGATCATATTATCAGGGAGTGAAAGGAAAAAATACATTCTTAAAAATGTAACTACTTCTGCTTTTATTCCCATACTATAGTGGTATTTTACTTTTAGTATCCAACTATCAATTTGGAAGAAAATGGACCCCCCCCCCCCACCCGTTGAAAAGTGGACAAAAAGGATCCTCGTGACAGAACCAAAATGGAAGGGTCATTTTTCTTCAACTTTCTAATAGTTGGAGGACTACTGTTGGACTCAAAATTGGATGGCAATGGCTCCCTAGGATCCAAAAGTGGACAAGAATGATTCTCCCAACTATTGAAATTGGAAAAAATAGTCATTCCATTAACATCTCAACAGAGGACAATTTCTGTCCAGTTTCAAATAGTTGGTGGACCAATCTTGCCTGAACTGATACTTTGGAACTAAAAGTAAACTATCACCATAGTTCTGGACTAGAGCCATAACTAGTTCGAAAATTAAATAGATATTTCATAAAAGTTCAGGAAAAAAAATCCTGGTTATCTAATTATAAAACCGAAGCAAACCACATCTATGTATTCTCATTCAATTACCCTTTTCAGATTCAGGGCTGCTGCTTCATCAACCAACAGACTAATTTTTCCCTGATAACCAGCCTGCGAGGAAGAGCATATATTTAAAATAAAAATAACAAGGCAGAGTCTTTTTTTTTTTTTTTTTTGGTTATTTACTTTTTGGGTGAAAGGTCAAGAAAATATATTAAAGGCACAAAGGAGGTGCAAGTGCAAGTGTGCAACCTATGCAGAGTCATCAGGTAGAGGACTACTTCCCAATCTATTAATAATACAACTAATTAAAAATTCCCACACAAACCTAGGAGCAATGTACATCATAAAAGTTATCTAACACCTAGCTATTCTATACTTGATCTTATAGGGCACTTGCAATTCCAATCTCTACAGTTCTCTTTACTGTTTTGACTTTGACCTTTTTCCGATTCCAGCATTCTCCTTCCTAGCCCCACCCTAGCACATTTGGCCATCTATATTGCTGTTACCCTGACCCACAAACTATGCCCAAAAAATTACTGAAATTTTCAAACTCTTCCCAACCTTTATTTGGGTCCCATCTAGGTGTTAAATTTGGAACAAACAATCAAAGATGGTTTACAGATAGTGGATGATTCAGTTTGGCTGTCCCCACTTCTGAGTTGCTACCCCAAATTGTCCCAAACTGCTCAATACCAGGAATATAACCATCTTCTCCATTAGAGATATCTCCACATCTCATCAAGCATACTGTCTCCTCCTTTGAATCTGATTGTGTAGAAACAAACCTTTCAAGCACATTTCAGATTGACTAGCTTCCTACTAGTGGACAAACTCAAATAACAGTTTAGAGTCTGATCTAGCTTGATGAGCCATGAGAAAGGATGTAGCATATTACCTTTGTAAAACCTTGAAGGCATTCTTAATTTATCAGTGATTGCAGCCAAGTTCCCACTTCCCATTTACTTCATCCTTTCTGATTCTACCGATAGGGATGGGGATGAAGCTGAATAAGGTAATTTATTAATGCTTTTGGGTTATTAACACTACAGTTGGCCTGCCTTTCATTTAAGAGAGCAGTGTCAGGCTGCTCACTAAATCCAGATAAGTTCCAAGGAATTGGGCATAGCCATGGCTCTTTAATTTATCTCAACCAGAAGAATGAAGGGCAGAACAGCAATTCCCACCCATCTTATCTAAAGGAGATCTTCCCCAAACCTGTTCCATCACACCTTGTCTCTTCTGAATCTCTTTATATTTTAACCTCTCATAGCCACTCATGTCTCTTTTTCTGTCCATTCCAGAATCTTAATACTTCTAGTCAACCCCTCCTCTTTGGACTCTGTCACACAGGAATTGCCCTGAACCTGTTCTATAGTGGTGCCTTCCATTTTTTTTTTCATACAACAACTTACTAACCCAGTCAATTTCACCCTTTGTGCCTCCAATTCAATGACCATTACAAAACATGTCCACCTTTTCCGCTGACTGGAAACCATTTTGATTGAGATACTCCAAAGCTGATAAGTGATAACTCAAAAAATTTCATTTGTATCTGGAAGGAATAGCACACTTGACACTTCCCATGATCAATGAAAGTATGATAACCTATTGTTGAAGCTTTTTGGACCCATAAGAAGTAACTAGATGAAGGGATCGGGGTAAAGAGAAAATAAGCACTAGCACCCAAAAATTATTGAAAGTCTATAGAGAACTCTTAATGCATAAATGATTAGTTCTAGAAATAATTGGCCAAATGAAAAGGAAAGGCTAAGTGGATCTAAAATGTGCAAAGTTCTCAAAAAAGAATGCCCAATAATGGTACAAAACAAGGTATCAATTTAATTCTGAAACACTTCAGTATTCTACTGTAATGAAAGAAACATCACCTCTTTTTGAAGCCAGGAGTCCCTTTCATTCTGTAATTGTGAAATTTGAGCCTCGAGAACAGTCTGGAGACCCAAAAAAAAGTATGGAGTTTCAATTACAAGAAAGGAATTATAAACATCTCTATGAAATAAACCATCTCTAACCAAGTAAATTTGCAGATTATGAATGAATAAACAGGCAAAAAAGAAAGTATTTAAACTGCAGAAGCCATTTAGATTGGGATTTTATATTACCATTTGCTGCAACAGAATGTCCTTTTCCTTCTGTAATTGTAAATTTTTCTCTTCAAGACTAGCCTGTAAATCCCAACATTAAGACATAAGTAAATAGATAATATTCTCAACATGTACAATATCTGAACCAACAATTTGTAGTATTTATATTACCCCTTTGTGGATGTGCATGAACTTTTCATTTTCTAGTTGTCTAATTCTCTCTTCAACTTTAGACTGCAAAACGAAGAGGTCACTACATGATTTTAAATAAGTAAAATGATAATAATAGAAAGGAAATTCATCAACGGAAAATACACAAGCAGGTTAATTAGTTGTGTACTACTATAATTATCATTCTTACCTCTTTCTGTAAAGTTTCACTCTTTTCACTAAGCAATTGTTTAATATTCTCTTCTAGAATAGCCTGTGCAGGGACAAAAATCACTAATGTCATCAATTAGAAACACAGAACATAAGTAAACACCAGTATTACGTATTAAATTACGGAGTAATAAAATAATACTCAAAGACAACTGACTAAAAACTCTAAATTTTTAGAATGTAATATAAGAACTCACATCACATATTTACCTCTTTCTGTACATACACATTCTTCTCTTTCTCTAGTTGCTTAATTTTCTCTTCATAAATAGCCTGCAGATACAAAAAGTTACAAATTGCTTCACAAAATTATGGAATATCTAAAAGGGAACTATAGAATCATTATTATATAGATAATAACAAAGAAACAATTAAGAGGAAGAAGGCATTATCTTTACCTCTCTGTCCACCCAGTACTGTTTATCACCTTCAGCTAAAGTTGGCTGTAAAAGCAAGAGCGTAAGAAATTATTAAACAGAAACTAGTGCAATGTCCCATTAACTCATAAAGTAGAAGGAAAAAAAATCCAACTTGAATTGATTCCATGAATTCAAATCCTAAACCTACATGATTGGTAGAGAGATGTCTATTTGGATCCCTGTCTATTCTTGCTGCATCATTATTCTGCATCTCTCCAGTGTCTGTAGTATCCTCTTGTGATTCAGAAACATGGTTCTGATCATGAGGAGCCACTTGTCCAGCACCACTCAAGACATTCTCTGTGGTTCTATTCTGCTTATTCTTCTTTTTCTTATTTTTCCTCTTCTTCTTCTCTTCTTCCATTATAGGACACTATGACTTCAAAATGAGGACTTGGCAAGCTCTACAATAACAAGGACAACCTGCTAAGGACTTAGAGTCATCAAAAAGCTTCAAATGAGCCCCAAAACTTTCTAATTCAACACTTCAATCGTAAGCCATTATGCTAACTGGAAACAAATAGGACAAGTGCAAATTAATCCAAATAGTTTCCCAAATTTCATTATCCTGCAAAATATTATGAATAAACTATAGAAATTATACCTAATTCAAGTCTCGAATCCTCCGTTTTTAAATCAAGCTCTTATTATTTTAAACTAGATCTCTTATACCAAACGCATTGAACAACACCGTTTCTCAATAACACATACCGGGCAGAAAAATCGCATTGCTAAAATTAACCCCAAAAATACCAAGGAAAATGCAAAAATCACATAATTGAAGCTCGAATAATCAAATTCGGCGTAAAAGTACCAAAATCGATTGGATTGATCCGGAATCCGGATAAGTCTGATGCGCCTATAAATCCACAGATAAAGGATCCGGGAAGTGTACGAAGGAGCAAGCTCGTACGACGTCGTGGGGAGGAGATGACGGCTCTTTGTGAAGAAGATTGTAGCTTTGCAGTTCAGAAGGGGGAGATGCTCAGATGCGTTTCGATCGAGTGTAACGGCATTCAATTCAGGGTGGCGCTTTCTTAAATACTTGTCTAATATGAGGATATTTCGGGAATTTCCTTTCTCGGTAAAATGTTTAGATCCTTACCGTCCGATGTCACGCGATCTTATGATTGGATAAATGAAAATAAAAAAATAAAAAAAAACACACACACACACAATAACACATGTTTGAACAATTATAGAGTAACATTATTATTTGAAAAAAGGATAACTCTCTAAATTCTATCTAAAAAGTCAATTAGATCCTTAAATTTTGTAAAAGTGTAACGACACTCTTTAACATGTTATATCAGGACAATGAAGTCCAATAGTCGATAATTGAACTACTATTACATGTCATTTTCAAAAAAAAATTACATGTCATTTTCATTTCGATAATCAATGGCGCTGAACCATCGCTGATCACATTCTACCAGAGAAGGCGATCACTGTTCGCCTTCTCCATGGAAAGGCGACCACCGGTGTGGTCACTTTTCACCAGGGGAGGCGACAAGTTTGTCACCTTCTCTGATAAAATGTGACGGGCGATAGTTTGCCGGACTTTCACCTAAGATTATGTCGGAATGAAAATAACCTAATACTTATGGACTATAAATCTCTATTCTCTTTGCAAGGGGAATATGTCATTTATCAAACAAAAGAATAAGCCTATTACTAATGATGTTATTCTATTTCAGGTTTATTCCGCAAACCAAACGAGTCATTACCGTGTATTCACATATTTTAGGCTCAAGTGCCATTCCGCACCATGAACCAAACACGATTCTTCATGCCGCACCCTCACCTTGAATAAGTGCTGATTCGATGCATTAACCGCAAAATTTTTGTCGCCTAGCCTATTTTACAGGTTTCCCTGTTACCATGCTGACATGGCACCGGGTATTTATCTGATGTGGCATTATTAATTTGAAATTAAATCAATTTGATGGGTTTCTTAGTCAAAATTAACAATTGACTTTCTCCAGTGGTCTCTCTTTCGCCTTCCCCTTCTCCATTCATCGTGAGCAAGCCAAGTGCAGCAATGGCGGTGAAGTTCAACGAAGACTCCAGCAGCAAGCACCGGCAGGCATGGTGAACTCCGGTGAACAAAGCAGGTGGCGGTGGCTCCTCCAGCTGCGATTAGCTTCACGTCTCCTCGTCATAGTGGTTCCCCGTCCGACCGCTTGCGATGGTCTCCTCGTCATAGTGGTTCCCCGTCCGACCGCTTGCGATGAACAGAGCAGCGACTGGCCTCTTCTCTCGTTGACAGCAGCAAGGAACGGGATCCGGCGACCTTCCTTGTACAACGGCGGACTCCGGCGCAGCTAAAACTTCCGACGATGGCAGCACGCAACATCAGCTCCTCTCGGCGACCTCTGTTTCTTCCCGGCGAGCAGAGCAGCGGCAGCGATGGTGCTTCTTCCAGCGCTGTTGGTAAGCGATGGTGACTGGAGTGTAGCAGTGGTCTTTGTAGTACTGCTAGGAGTACTGCTTTGCCTGCCTACACCATCTATCCATCACTCATCACTATCATAGAGAGAGAGAGGGAGAAAAACAAATAATAAAAATTCCAAACAGTGACTAATGAGGGGATAGATATATTAGATACTTAAAGTGGGAAAAGGCAATGGTTTTCTGTTCATAAGAAGAAGCTAAGTATAGCGGCAAAGGTTTTCTGTTCATAAGAAGAAGTATAGCGGCAACTTCGACCGGTTAAGTAGAGTAGTGGGTCGGCGATGGAGACTGTAGGCAGCGGTGGGCAGTCTGGTGGTGTCTTCTCTTCTCGACGATGCTTGGTGAGCGAGGAAGATGATGTTGGTGGTCGACGAATCAGAGAAGCCATGGATTAAATCGGAGAGCTCAACCTTGCTGTGATTAGGGTTTGGTTTCTAATTTTAATTTTGGGTTTATTTGAGCCAGATGATGAAATGGCTGCCACCTTGTAAATTAAAACATGTCAATAAAAAATCACCTCCACATCAGCAAGTTATTACCTATAACTTGGGAGCAACCTGCAAAATAGGCTAGGCGACAAAAATTTTGCGGTTAATGCATCAAATCAACACTTATTCAATGTGAGGGTGCGGCATGAAGAATCGCGTTTAGTTCATGGTGCGGAATGGCACTTGAGCCCATATTTTATGATGTGATACTCCTAATATCCCAATTAAGAGTACCCTAATGATCATTTGAGGCGTTGGACTGAGGCAAAGGCTTAATTGTCCATCATTCCCATGCCTTTGATCATTAGGCTCATAAGCTCATTACAATTTACAACCCTAAATACAATATAACTTATATTACTTAGGTTTCTATAATTGTCACAACATACACAACTTGTATCTTAAGTTTCAAATCCTGAGCATGACTTCGTTTTCTTATATTCAAATGTAAAACACAAATGTCATCCTTTTAATAATACTTTCGCTTCCCTCCATTTTTCTGTATAATTGCTGCCTTCATTCGGTGAATTTTTCAATATTTGGATCTGGGGTTTTGCTCGTTTGATCTGACAATTGAATTCTTTCAATTATTTCCCATAAATAAACGATACGTTATTTTGCAAATTCCTTAGTTCATTTACCTTTTCCTGAAAATCTGAAATTTCAAATGATTTTTTGTTGGATTCGTGAATGGAATTATAATCTCCTCTCGTTTTCCTTGATCTTCTTTCCAGGTTTTATTAAGTGGGTATTGAATTGGTGCTAGTTTTTTAATAGTGGTGTCTGCACAGAGGAAGCCGAGCTTCATGGTAAATGACAATGGGGAATTACATAAGCAGGTTGTGCATGCCCAAGGTTTGTCTAATTATCACATTCAATCATTCATCATATGAAGATTTTCTATTTTTTGGATGACAACGGTAACCCGCAATCACTGCTGAGGGTGTGCACTGTAAAATTCGGTCTTTTGACCTGTCCGGCAAAGAACCAACTAAACTAGATTGTCAAGCTAATCGACTCAAATCAAGAAGGCCAATAGGCTCATCCTAGGAGTCGAACTTGTAATATTGTGGCTACTAAGTGAGTGCAAGGTAAATTTGGCTTTTTGACCTGGCCGGCAAAGAACCAAGTAAAGTAGTTTGTCAACCTGACCGACCCAAATCAAGAAAGCCAATAGGCTCCTCCTAAAAGTTGAACTTGTAACCTCATTTACCCTTTTGACCTGGCCGGCAATGAACCAAGTAAACTAGGTTGTCAAGCTGACCAACTCAAATTAAGAAAGCCAATAGCGAATAGCCAGTTATTAGGAATTCAACTTGTAATCTTATGGTTACCATTTACCAAGTCAATAGTCTGACCAACTTGGCTAGGGTTGGCCCAAGATTATCTACTTTGCTCCTTAGTGCTGCTTATTGTTTCAGTTAGTATGTAATCTTCTTCACTGTCATATCACCTTCCTGGGCCAGTGGTTTTACTATTGGACATGGCCTCTAATCAATGTCTTGATATTCTAGAAATACAAATGATGAAGTTGATAGTTCTAGCATCCTAGGACTTTTCTAGTTTCTTGGCAATCCATCTGTCATTGAAGAGTAAAGACCATTAAATTGGTCGATGAAAAGGGTGATCACTGAAGTTTTATTTGGTATCTGTTTCAATGACCAAGTATTGGAATTGCAGTTTTTGTTCAAGAATCATGGTGATGGTGATGCTGATGAGGATGAATCTTGGCATAATGTTGAATTTTCTAGCGAAAATGTACACCTCATTGCCACAGGAGAAGAGTGGGAGGAGAAGATGGAAGAAGCAAAGAAAGATGACAAAATTGTAAGTCATGTAGCCATATCGCTTCTCTCGCTCTCACTAATCTCTGTCGATTATATAGCAGCATTTCAGAGTTCGTTAGTAGTTTGAATGGAAAATAATGAATGAATAATAAAGTAAGAAGAGATGTTCATTGTTTCTGCATAAAGACCAACTTTGGCATTTTTACTTTATTTTGCGCGTATTGTCTGTAGTATATGTTATGTGTGTATCAGTGTATGTGTATCTTTCATGGTGCCTGAGTTCTCTGCACAACTGTTTGCAGGTCATTGTGAACTTCAGTGCCTCATGGTGTGTTCCTTGTAGAGCAATTGCACCATTATACAGTGAGCTATCTGAGAAACATCTTTCTTGGATGTTTTTGGTGGTCGATGTTGATGTGCTTTCGGTAAGTACACAAAAATTGAATAAAATGTTGAAGTCCAATGAACTGTTAGAGATAGAGTGCTTGATGTACACAAAATAGAATTTGTATTCTACATCTTGTTGTCTTATTTAGTTGAATGCAAGACTAGTATCCATGCATTTTGTTCAAATGTGCACTAATATTCCATGTTTCTCAGAACTGTGTCGCTAATCTGGCAAGGCGGATTATCTTTTGTATAATTTGGATCAGGACTTGAGTTCAACCTGGGACATCAAAGCGACGCCAACCTTCTTCTTCCTTAGGGGTGGACAGCAATTCGAAAAAGTCATAGGGGCCAACAAAGAAGAGCTGCAGAAGAAGGTAGCTGCGGTTGCTGACTCAGAGACACCGAGCCAGCCATAGCTCTTTATGGCGATGCTTTCATGAGTGGCATGGAATGACCTTCTCTTTTTGTTAGTCTGTCTGTGTCTTCGATTGTAAATGCAACTAACGTTTTCCCGGTTAGTGTCTTTGAGATTGAGAAAGCTGAAAGAAGCTGTGAGTTAGGTGACCTTCACAGCTTCACATTGAGCATTGTAATGGAAAAAGGAATGGTTTTCTTTTCCCCAGTAAAAAGATGCATTGGTCTTTACCTTTCCCCTGTAATGTGCTGCATATTATCAAACATTCAAACTGCTCCTTGTTTTGTTTCTTTGCAAAATATAACCACATTGGTTGCCCCCTTCCTAAACCAATTGTAGAATGATTTGGTTCTGCTCTTTTGAGGGATCATTGCAAATTATTAGCCAGCATCTTTGACACTGAATCAGAATTTTGTACCTCTAATCATGCAGAGTATATTGCACTGTTATTCACATCTTCATCTTGCAGAATGAGACTAATCAGCCCGGTTCAGGGCAGCTACTCTTCCAAAAACATAATTGCATACACATGAATTCAAACTCCCGAGTCCCAACCTCATACTAGGCAACTCAATTCAATACCACACACTCAAAGTTCATCATTTGTACAATATGAGAATCAAATCCTTAACCTTATGGTCAAGAGTGCCTATACCAATTACCAATCACCTAACCATTTTAAAATCATTATGAGATCACATGTATGCATCACCATATTCGTAGTCTTAAGTGCGTTAGCCCGTGCATATCCTCGGGTAATGACTGTAGGTTTCCCTCGACCCTCGTCATTCAAAGTGTGTTAGCAGAAAGGACAATTTCTCAAGAAAGAATATTTTAAAGCATTTGATGTTAACCTAAACCATGGAACACTAGCACCTTTAAACAGTCAAAAATCAACAACCAGAACAGATTCAGATTAAGATTATAAAATAAAATAAATCTCACCCTTAAATGATAGCAACAACTATCTTTAAACTAAACAATGCCGAGTTATTGGGACTTTGTTCCATGTTTTTTGAAGGTAAATGCATAAACAGAATTCTAAGTAGTACATTTATATCACCAGCAATGCCCTATACAAACAGCTAATCATTTTACAAGAAGCTTAAGATCAAAATATCAAATGGACGAGCTCTTCATCAGTAATGGCTATATACTTTAGACCTCATTACTGTAGATGCAACTTACAAAAGGGCTTCAAGGAGAAAACATCGAGATATCAAAAAGCAAAATATGAGTAAAAGAATGAGACAGTACATGTTAAGAAGGGAGATAGAGCACTGCCTTACCCCATTACTCACATTGGCAACTGGTGGCGGGGAAAAGCTGTTTCAGGACTCAACGACCCTTTGGATTCATGATCTGAGAGAAGACAGCACTAGGTGTCAACCCATCCGAGTCTTCACTAGCAAGACTCCGACCACCAATACTCATTGTCATCCCGCTGCTTCTTGAATCAGTTGTGCTTACATCAAAGCCTGGGGATGCATTTGGATCCCTCTTTGCTTCATATGTGGCATTGAAGCTGTCCTCAACATCCATTCCACCGAGACCATTGCCACTCCCCTCTGAACTCTCTTGAAGTTGTAGAGCGAATTCAAGGTTCCAAAGTACATCCCCCATTGATGGCCTATCTGTTCCAACATCTGACACACACTTCACTGCTGTCTCAGCAACTTTTTTGAAGCATTCTGGAGCAATCTTGCCCTTCAAATAAGGATCCATAATCTGATCAAGAATTCCCTTCGTATGGCAATGCAAGGCCCATTCTGCTAAGCTCACTTGTTCCTTGGGGAGTGTGGGGATCAAAACTGGACGGGCACACAAAATCTCAAAAAGTACGACTCCAAATGAGTAGACGTCAGATTTATCTGTGAGCTGCTGCCTTCTGAAGTACTCAGGATCCAGGTACCCAAAACTACCTTTGACAACAGTGCTTACATGAGTATGATCCAAAGCGGGACCTGTTTTTGACAAACCAAAATCAGAAACCTTTGCCACCCACTTCTCATCCAAGAGTATGTTAGTTGTTTTAACATCACGGTGGATAATTGTATGCTTGGCACCCGTGTGAAGATAGTGCAAACCACGAGCAGCACCAATGCAAATCTCAAGCCTTTGCTTCCATGGCAACGGGGGCTTTTGGGTCTTGTACAGGTGCTCCCGAAGAGTCCCATGAGCCATGTAGTCATAGACAAGAATCATTTCACAATTCTCTTCACAATACCCTATCAAAGAGACAAGGTGACGGTGGCGAAGTTTAGAAAGCATTTCGATTTCTGTTTGGAATTCATGAACACCTTGTTCAGAGAGCGGGTTTCCACGCTTAATAGCAACTTTCGTACCACTGTCAATTTCTCCCCTGTATACTTTGCCAAAACCTCCTACTCCTAGGACGAGAGCCTCATCAAAATTTTTGGTGGCAGCTTTGATCTCAGCAAAAGAGAAGTGGCGACAGAGGTTAGAAGGAAGAGAGGAGGCATAACTTCCAGTAGTGTGTGTCTTTTCAGAAGCAGATGAATGAGAATCCCCGTATAAAGAAAGAGGAAGCCAACCCGATGGTCTGTCATTTGGACTTGAGTCCGTTTTTTGTCTAGGACGACGAGAGGCAAAATAAATGGCTAATCCAATAAGAAGGACGGCACCAATTCCACCTCCAACTCCTCCAGCAATAGCTGCTGTGCGATTCTTTGACCGACCTGATAGTGAAGATGGATTAAATGGGTCAATCTCTGTTTGTTTTGGAGCTGGGATTGGATTGGGACCTGCAAGATTTCCATCACTAGTGTTTACTTTAAATATTTCCAGGCCATTCAATATTGCATTCAAATATTCGGACCCTGCTTTTGGGTGTAGTGCAAGCCAAAGATCCACCTGTGGAGCCCCAACAGGAAAAAATACCACATAGTCATGATGTGTGGCAACTCCATTTTTACCTGCCCAAGCAATTACATCAGCATCTGGCTCTGTAGTTTGGTTGTTCAGGTAGACATGAAATGCCCTCTGGTTTTGTTTAGTAATAATGTTGGTGACCTCGCAGAAATGGAGCCTGACAAGGTAGAAGAACCCTGAGTCAACAGGAAAGAACCATGTTAAGT
This sequence comes from Ipomoea triloba, assembly GCF_003576645.1. Lineage (NCBI taxonomy): Eukaryota > Viridiplantae > Streptophyta > Magnoliopsida > Solanales > Convolvulaceae > Ipomoea > Ipomoea triloba. Next base: position 4,009,360 of record NC_044930.1, read on the forward strand.
TGGAATTCACATTAACACTTGAATTTGGACCCATTGATCTGAGAGTTTTATAGACATCCACAGGGGCAATGGAAGTGGGTGGTATTGTCAAATTGTAATCATCTGCAGTCTCTGTGACCCCATCGCCTCCAAATATATATTTCGAATCTTCATCCCATGACCTAAACATGCCAGTATCACTTGATGGCGATATAACATTGCCACCAATGTTCAACCGGTAAACACCCTCAAGTGCAGTAGTATTGCCAATGTAGAACAGAGAAGAAGATTGACCGACAATAAGAGCACTTCCATCATCAGTATTATAGATATCAGGATGTGCAACAACCTCAATCCCATTCACAAACGCAAAAGAGTTCGAATAGTTCCCAGAAGGCGTGAAAGTCACATTCAACGCTCCAGACGGAACATAGATGGAGAACTCCTTTATCATGTAATCAAAGTTCAGAGCTTCAGTGGTTTGTGCAGCACTGAAGTTCCTCAGAAGGGTATACTGACCAACCCTAACTGAGAAGATCCCATTGTAGGGATTGAGCTTATTGTAAACTGCAGGGTAGAAATAGAGGCGAAGAAACTTCCTACCAGATGATACTGGGAAACTATAGGTGAACTCAGATTGGAAAACCCGGGCATTCGTGCAAGGGACTTGAGGAACAGAGGGCTTCTGGGAATCAGCAGGGGATGTAAATGACTTTCCACTGCTCATTAGGAAGTTAGACCCAATATCTGTACTCCATTCTCTGCCGTATTCATCAGTGCTCCGATTAGGACCTCCACAACTTAACAGAACCTCAATCTGCCCAGACACTTGAACGAGGGCAAGTAACAGACAGCTCAAGATCAAAACAACGAACAGTTTATAGGCAGCCATCAACCACGCAGATTACCGCACCAATTTCTGAAAGAAGACAACAAAAGTTGATCAAGAATTTAAGTTTTAACCCTCCACGTTCTTTGATCGTACAAGCAAAATTCATCAAATTCATCAAAAGCATCAAATACAGTCACCATAAATACATACTCTAAATGGAAAAGATGAACTTTTCTTTTACAATTTACTAAAAAAAACAACTGGAATATATTACAAGGGAAATAAAAGACCAGATTTTGTTTTTAATTTCAAAAATGATCTTTGAACTCAAAAGAAACATGCCCAGAAAGCAGAATGAGCTAACGCTAAGATATTTATGTTCAGAGAAACAGCAAAGCAAAATACCTGGGAGAGGAGCAAGGATAGAAGTAGAGATCAAAATCCCAATGAAAAGGCAAAGTTCAAGGCATGATTGGGCTCATCCCTTAAACTCAATGCCGTATTACAATCAGACAAGAGCTGGAAATGGGAAGACAGAGTCAGATTAGCTTTACAGATAGAGCAGAGGGTTGAAAATGGCAAAGGAAAGAGAGAACGGAACTTCAAAAAAATGTATTATAGTCGCTTTTGTATTAAGTGAATTTAGGCGTCACATAAGATTACAAAATTAGTTGGACCAACAAAAAGCTACTCCTTCAAAACGCGTTTACCTCAATTTTTTATTTTTTATTTTTGCTCCCAATTTTTATTTTTTTTTTAGTTTTAGATGATCTCTCTCATTCATTTAACTTGAATATTAGATGTATTTTATCTCAACTAAAAATATAAATTAATACATCAATTACACATTTATATTTTATAGGAGTATATATTACAACAATCAGTTAAATTGTTCAACTGCTGTATTAAAAAAAATAAAACAAAACAAAGGAGTGTGGTCGTCAATTGACGACCACCCTCAACATGCTCAGTTGGCACTTGCACTCTGTTGGGTATTATTGGTTCGCAATAGGTGCATCAATATTTTCAATGGGGACCTGAGGGTATGGTTGAGTGAAAGGTAAAATGTTTGATCATTGACTTTGAATATGGGACAACTTTAAATCTCCAAGCCCTTTGTTCCACCTAAAAGAGGTGTCTACAATTCAACAAGAGAATTAGCCACTATGTCTGCTCGGTAGAAACTCTGGATATACTCAAAAAAATATTTTCGATGAGTCCCACTAAATAAATAAATAAAAACACAACAATATAATAATTTTTTCTTCTCTCTCAAATCTCCCTCTCTCTTCAATATCAGCCAAAAAAATGTACGACCTCCGAAAAAAAATTTGTTGTTGGCATCCTCTTATATATGTTCATCAAATTTAATACATATCAAAAGATGTGACTAAATGAATAAAATACAATATTCATATTAAAAGATTACGCGTTTGATTATTGGTTAAACTTATACAAAGAAAATTATGTTTCATCCTCTAAAATACCTTATTACGAAGTATTTAACCCTTAACTTATTTTAAAAGTGGATCAAATTTTAATATGTCTAAATCAATCTATAATATAAAATGGGCGTGTTAATGTTTAAAATGCCAACATGTCACATCGACACCTCCCTTGATGTGGTCAATTTTTTTGATGGTTTCCACACCTATAAAAATATTTTGATAATATATATGGTGTAAAATTTAAACCTAAAATATTGTATTTGTTCTAATACTATATATTGGCATATTGCAGTATATGTTTCAAAATTAATCTTATTTTTCTCACACAACTACATCGACACTTTTACGTTTAGTTTTAAATTATCAATTGATCACTTTGTTAATGATCTTGTGGTCTAGTGGCACGAATTGACTCTCTCAAATTGAAGATTATCAAATATTTATCCTCTTTTTTCTTTCCCTATCTAAATTGTTAATGACATGAAATATAGGGATGACCACGGTTTGGTTCGAACCGGACGGATCGAACCGACCGGAACCGGAACTCTAAGGTTCCGGTTCCGGTTCCGATTTGTTATTTTAACAAACCGGAACCGCCGGTTCCTAACCGGACGGTTCCGGTTTGGAACCGTGAATATATATAAAAAAATATATTATATATATTACATATTATATATTATATATCATAGATAATATATATTTTATATATTAGATATTAGATATTTTATATATTATATATTATATATATACACTATAAATATGCATAGCCCCTCTGGAGTCTGCCAGGCTGGTCCCTTGCGATTTGCGAACCTCCCAAAACCAACAAATATATATATATATATATATATATATATATAAAATACTAAATAATAAAATATGAAATAACATAAAAAAATTAAAAAATAATAATAAAATGTCCGGTTAGCAACCGCCGGTTCAGGAACCGGACAAGAACCTTTAAGATAAGGTTCCGGTTCCAGTTCCGGCTATCTTGGAACCGCGAACCGGAACCGAACCGTGGTCTAGTCTAATGAAATATAATAACTTATGTATTGTTGGTGTTGATTTCTGTTTTGTTAAGCGAATCTGCCAATTGTGTCGCCCACAGTGTTGCTCGAGAGGCCGTTTTCGAGTCAAGTTGCAGGCAGTGGTTGGACACTCCTCCTATGTTTCTTGTTGATTATGTTTCGTATGATTTAATGAATTAAGTTTTTTACTTTCAAAAAAAAAAACTTATATATTGTATTTATAATTCTATACCCATTTCTTCTCATGCATTTTGCATTTATTTAGTCCAACTTATTAAGTCACAAGTGATTGGGATGACAGTTGTTGGCATGCAAACGGCAAAGCGCCAATGGCCATCCTGGATGCCATTTGGCAGCCCAAGCATCAAACCTTTAATAAATAAATAAAAGTAGTTATCGTGTATTCATGTAAAAATTATTGTGCATTCCTTTAGAAATTTGCAGGTTCGCATTTGAACGTTATATATATCTCAAATTTTAAATATATTTTTTGAATTTGATTGGATTACTAGTATTGAATTTATGATTATTTAGTATATTAATGTTGAATTTAGTATATGAAAATAATTTAAATATTGAATTTACAATATAAACATAATTAAAATTCTGAATAATGATTATATTGGGCGTAGAAGATTGGGGTTGGCATGAGACATTTTGCAGAAAACACAGATTTTATAATATAGATTGATAGGATGGAAAGCATACACAGATTCTTACCTTGCTTTGATTTCACACTCTCAATCAACGTGCCGTGAAATATGCGTTCAACCACTGGACAACAACCGTTATATGGTCTACCGGGCATGAACCCTAATCTATATACTATATATAAAAACAATTTCTTCCTCCCAAATTTTCCCCCCAAAACTTAGGGGTATTTTGGTAAAATCATTTATTTTATTTATTTATTTATTATTTTATTATTTTATTATTTTATTAATTATCCATCCTATAATATTATTATGGTAATATGATAATGATAATATGATAATATGATAATATGATAATATGGTAATATTGTTAATATTAATGGGTGATTGGTGATATATAATTGATAATTGATAATATGGTATATGATATTATTCTTAATATTAATATATTAATATATAATATATTAATATATACTAATATTAATTAATTAATTGGTGATTATTTAAAAAAGAATAATTAATTGGTGATTGGTGATTAGTGATATGGTAATATTGTTATATATATATATATATATGATATTAATTAATTAATTGGTGATGGGTGATTAGTGATATGATAATCTATATCTATATCTATATATCTATATATATCTATATAATTGACATGTAATTAACTATATTAGAATGAAAAAATTATATAATATTGTAGTAAAATTTTTACATGTCAATCATCTATATTTACATAAAATTAAAATTAATTATACTTTCCTTTTGAAAAATCTTCCATATTATGTTTATCCTCCACTATATAATGATGAGAAATGACTCTTCTCTCACAACGTACCAATATCTGTGCTCTCACTATTAGTTAGAGATCTATAATTTGTAATTCTACGAAGTCGAAGATCGAACTTTAACACGCGTAGAATTGTTATGGTATGCGGTATGATTTAATTTTTAGTTGATTCATTCTGCATGTTGGAGATCCTTATGGTGTAGTCTGCAGTCCATATAGTATTTTGTAGTTCTGTGATTTAGTTTGATTTTAACAGCTCAATATGCTTTAATTTTTGCTGATGAGGTTTCAAGTAGCTAGGCCAATTTTGCCATGGGCGTATCACGTATGTAAAATTACAATTTTCAGAGTGATTGTAGTGAACAATCAAATGTTTTCTATAATATTATATTTTAATCACATTACTTTGATTGGTAATTTCTAATGGAAAAACATTGTATTGTAACTTTGTATTACAAGATTTTGAATGATAATACCTTATTTAACTATCCATCTTTTTAGTTGTACTGTGCAAAATAACTAGCAATCTACGGATGCTCATCTATATATTGTAGAATTTGCAATCTTGATCTTCCCCATTTACGGATGCTCATGTAATTCGGTAAAAATGGTGGTTACTATACTTGAATAAATCCTCAATTATTCATTCCAATTGTTCGTTTTACATTCCATTCTTCATTTTATAAAAAATGGTGCATTGGAAGCTAAACATGGGTCATTGTATCATTGATTGTTGATTCCAATTATTATTAATCTTTATCATTAATTGCACAATACTAATTCACACTTATTAGTTAAAAAATGGTGATTACTATACTTGAATAAATGAAATAATAATATTAAATTTTGTAGCCTCGATTTAAAATCTATTATGTTAATATAATAATAATAATAATAATAATAATAATAATAATAATATAATACTCCATAGTAATAATAATCTAAAATTCATAATATAATTTTCCTAATAATAATAATAATAATAATATAATAATAATAATAATCCATAACTCTTAATATAAGTTTGTAACTAAATTTTCCTATTAAATCTATTTATAAAGGTAATTATAAATATAGAATTGAGAAATTCCTATGATATTTTATTTAATTGATATTATTCCTAATATATTTTATCTAAAAGGCTTCCTTCATTTTTTATAACATTTTTCCATTTGTTAATCCGTTTAATATGCTAATCTATATAGGTAATTAACATATACTATTTACCATCTAAATAACCCGTGGTAATTACCAACTATATTTAACATCTAAATTTATTATGGTCATTAAACATAGAGATTTCATTCTTACGATAATTTTATATATTTTTACTTCAGATAATGTCAATTACCCGTGCATTTCATTTGATTACTTTTGAATAAAATCTTAAAAATTATGACAACTAATGAATTAATATTGTTGTTCGTAATATAAATTTTATCAAATCAGTTAACGAAATTGATAATACACATATTACATCCATAATTAGAAGAGATTAACAAAATTATGATAATTATTTCAATTCACGTATTATTATGCTAATTCACATATTATTACGTCCATACAATTATGTAAATTATTTCAATTCACAGATTATTACACATATAAAATTATGCTAATGGTTACTTTGGAATAAAATCTTAATAATTATGGTCATTGAGAAATTAGTTCAAACATTATACTTTTATTAAACGGTTTTTTATACTTGCCGTAATTTTATCTAATCAATTAAAGAAATTAATGGTACACATATTACGGACATAATTAAAGAAAATTAAACATACACATATATATTACGGATAAAATTAAAAAAAATTAAACATACACATATTACGTCCATAATTAAATGAAATTAAAATATACATTATTTTTTAATAATAATATATACTCCTTAATTACCGTACTTATTCATAATACATGGATGTCATAATTAGCATAATATTAATCTATACTATATATAAAAACATAAGAATAGAAAAGACATATTTTAAATTTTAAACAATAGTAAAGGTAAATTAAAAATAGAATGAAAATATTTCAATAATAATATTCTACATCATTAATTAAAAATAGAACAGAAATTAGGTAAAAATACCAGTGGATCTATTATTCTAATTGACTAATTAACTGAAAATAAAAAAAATCGACTAAAAATGAATCTGATGTTACTAATTGATTGAATATATAAAAGAAAATGAATATTAATAATTGACTGTAAATAAAAAAAAATATCCATAATTAACTAAAATGAAAAAGGAAATGGTCATATCATTGAAATTTAATTAAAAAAGGAAAACATTCTACATCATAAATAATAAAGGCATATTATAAACAATATTAAAGATAAATTAAAAAGGAACGGAAATTAAAAATGAAACGGAAATATTTCAATAATAATATTCTACATCATCAATTAAAAATGGAACGAAAATAAGGTAAATATTACTACGTAATTCTTTTCATTTTTCCTAGATAAGGTTGCCTAATATTAATTTACACATAACAATCGGCATTAATAATTTAAAAAAAAAAAACAGAAGAACTGTCGGAGACGTCTGTTTTTTTTTTAAATTTTATTATTATTATTATTATTTAATTATTTTAATTAAAATTATTTAAAAAGTTTATTTTAAAATTAGTAACCACCCTGTCATCACAATTGTAGGTAAACAGGTCAATTTGAACTTTTTTTTTTGAAAACATGTCAATTTGTACTTAATTGCATGAGTTTATATAGTTCAGGAATCCAATTGCATTCTTTTTGAGTTCGATGGCCTAATTGCAGTTTTGTGTGTAGTTCTGTGCTTTATTTGACCATTATTCCGAGAAAAATGATATTACTAATTGATTTAAAATATAAAAAGATCGTAATCTATATTCTATACTATATAAAAGTAAAATCCTCCTATTTCATTCCCCGCCTAAACTTTTGTAGTCTATTAATGAAATATTTTATTGGTCAAATAATTAATAAAGCTTATTTGTTAAGAAAATGTAAAATAGAAATTAACTAATATCTATAAATTGATAATATGTATACTCACGTATCAACACTATTAATAAAAGTAAAATCATTTATCGGGAAAAGAAAATGATATTACTAATTGATTGAAAATTATTTAAAAACTTTAATAATTAATTATACTTTCCTTTTGAAAACTCTAAGTTATTTAAACTTTAAAAAAATTAATTGAACATGGGTTGTTAGATTTTTATAATAATCAAAATTAATTCATTCAAATATGGAGGAGGAAGATAAAACTAAATGCAATATGGGGAAAATGAATATACTTAAAGTATAAAAGTATAATTACACATATATTAGTGTAATTGACTAATAATAATTGCCTAATAATTATTATGATAATTAAGTTAAGCATTGGTCGTTGAATTTATTTTTATAATAATTACAATTAATTTATTTCTCATTTTCTCATATTTATTTGAGTAATAATATAATTATATAAGTCATATTACTTATAGATCTTTTTAAGATAATTTTAGACAAACAAGTCATATATTATTCAATTAATTGAGTAATTTTTTTTATTAATCTTATAATCAAATAAATGTACACGTTCAATATTAGAATTTTTTATAATTTCATCTTTATTTTTATTATCTCAATATATAATAAAAAAAATTTATCCACGCCCGGGTAATTGGACAATTATTTGTTCTAATTCAAAGGAAAACATCATAAAACATAATCGATCCAATCAATTTCATCAATTGGGCTATATAATATTCGATGTTATAATATATATAATTGTATATTGATCCAAATATTCTTTAAATATTATAACAAATCCATTCCGTGCAACGCACGGGCGAAAATACTAGTTCAATATATAAATTTTAACTTTATAACGTACATAATTCATGTTTATAATGCACAGAATTCATGTTCATAATACAAACGCATAAATACGATAGTGGCAAAAGTTATGCTCTATGGGAGGACATATATCATTTTTTGTTAATGAGGGAGCTTGGGGAAGGTGCATGAGTGCATCGGGATGACAGGTTGACCGGTGGCAATTTATATTGTGGGCCCTAATCCAATATACATAATTTGACTTAATAAAGTACATAATTCAGGTTCATAATACACATACACATAAACACGATATAATGAACATAAATTAAACACTTAACATAATACACATAATTCATGTTTATTATTACACATTTTATTGAGTAAATAAAAGTTAATGAATAAAAACAGTAACCCACTATGATATTTAAATCAATCAAAGGATGACATTTCAGTCGAGAATAAAAAATGAAGTAAGAAGTGAAAGTACATATACGTAAATCCTCCTTAATTGCCTAAGCAATTCTCTCGCAACTTAAGTGCTTCCCTCATATGGTCAATTAATCATTTCCCTCTTACATAGTCCATGTAAATCCCCTCTCAGTGCCTTCCCTACTCCCTCCACAATTCTTATACCATGGATCAGGGTTTACAACACATTATGGACCTTGATGTATGTATTTGTGTCTTATATTGTGAGTTTTTGCGTTTTGTGTTTTGAAATTTTGTACCATAAAAATATGAATTTTGTACCTAAAATAAAATATTAATTGTTTTATATTATGAATTTATGTGTCTTGTATTGTAAAATTATGTGCCTATGAATACAAATTATGTACCTAAATTATATTTGAAAAATAAGTAAATATATAACATGTGTATATGTCTTGTGTTGTAAAATTTTGTACCTTACGAGTATGAATTATGTACCTCGTTATTTCAGTTCAATATCCATAATGCTAGGAAGATTGTGAACATTGGTCCATGATATAAACTGCCCTCACCCCATGCTCAGGCCCAATCATATTCCATTATATCAATTACCCTCATGCAATTGGGTCGAATTGTATCATTGTATGCCTATGACCCAATTGGCTCATAGTCTCATACCATGCCCCATCACACATCTATATATATATATATATATATATATATATATATATATATATAACCACTAATCAAATATTGTGTAAATATATATTTAATAAGAAAAAAGTAACAAAAGTGTAAAGAGAAAAGTAAATAAAGGAAGAAATATAAAATCTGCCAGAAATATTTTAAGTATAAGAATAAGCATAATATATAAATTATTATATTTAATGGCATTATTTAACAGTATTAACAACTTACACAGTTACACAAAAAAAAAAAAGGGTAAAATTAAAAATAATTTATAAAAATATATGAAAGTAAACACCATGTACAAATTAAAATTACAATTAATTATACCAACACATTGTTTATTCTTGTTATACCCTTACTACCTTACCATCATAAATACTTTAAAACAATATAGAAGTTGTCTCAAAAAATAATTGAGTGAATAAAACATAATTTTCGTATCTAATACACACATTATATAGTAATTATGAATTTTTGTCAGAAAATATTACTTCTATTCTTAAATTATATTTCCAAATTTTACTCCAAGAGAGTACAACTCTTTTTGTCAACCATAAAAAAAAGTATAGAAGTTTCCTATATGTTGAATGCACCTCACCCGCCACTTAATTGGTTTATTTAATGCTTTCGACTTCTCATTATGATTGATGGGTTCCAATTTCCAAGCTCAGTCTATGGTGACATGGTGAATAGTTGAATTGTAAGAGGATTGTGGGCCCCTGTTAGGGTACAGATTTCAACCAGTTCAAACATATTGTAGACTGTAGAGTAGGAAACTATTCTAATCATGGTTTCTGAGTCAATCAATTAAACTCTGTACTCTCATTTTCTGACTTTATATTCTTTTTCATTGACTACATGTTGGTTTTCAAAGAAAAATGGCTCTCACTCCTTACTCATAATTTTTACTATTTTTTGATGTAGATATTATTTACATGATAAAATTATCCTATAATTATTTGACACATTATAAAGTAAAAGTGAGAGAATAAAATTTAAGAGTACATGTAGTAAAACTAGTTTTCAAATGACATACATTTGGTGTTTGACACAAAAAATGGTTTATGAACCATCCAAATTCATGCTATTAAACTAAAAGTGACTTGTACTCCTGGTTGTATCTGGAGGTTAATTTTTAATCTACTTTTAATAATTTTAAATAATTAGAAAAAAAAAAAAAGATAAAGAAACCCCCTAATCTATAATGCTCATGTAATTTCTTTGTTCATCATAAAATAGACAGTGACATGAATATATGAACAACGCTATGCAAGTGAAAACCATAGCAGAGAAATATCAAATATGCCTATTTCCTCAGGAGAAACTCCCTTGATCTAAGATCATAAAAATAAAAAGTTTTTTTGGTGGGATTAATGTATTTAGCCTTTGCATCCCAGAATGTATGATCCCAGCAGACAACATTGTACCAACAACAGACCATCTGCCAATCCTTTCCTCATCTGTTGTGCATCCAAAACTTCTGTGACAATTCGTCTGTCGAGCATATAATATATAAAATATAAACGTGCAGTCTCACTATCGGTTCTGTCTACTTTGTGAAGCTGAATTTGGAGAGAACTGCGGCGGCTTGATCCCCGCCTAGCAAGAAATAAGGATGCCTAAGAGCAGCAGAGGCAGAAAGGCGGTTACGCCTCAGGGACCCTCGATCAGAGATGAGTTTTGTAGCGAGATCCCAGCCTCGCCCGGAGTCGAGATCGAGAATGCTGAAATCGAACCTCGATCTGCACCTCTCCCGCCACGTGTTCAAGTCGTACCCGGCCTGTTTCAGCTCCAGATTGAAGTTCTTCAGGCCTGCTGTGGACCTCAGGCCTGGAATCGCCATTTGCAGCAGCACTATCCCAGCAGAATACATGTCGAAAAGATCAGGACTGTTCAGCTGCAAATTTTCAAGAACCGAAAAAAATGATCACTTCAATTCTGCAGTTTGGGAAAAAGGCAATTGTGCTGTGCTTTTCTTTACTTTACCTGCCATAAAATTGGGGAAAGCAGTGCAGCAATGGGCTCCGGGGGAGGCTTCGGAGTCTCCTCGGGCATTACATAAAGCTCGGGAGGGCAGTAATCGGGATCAAGAAGGCCCCGGTTAGGGACATAGTTTTTCCCAATCCTGAGGTCTGTTGCAGCCCCGAAATCTATCAGCTTGATCTGCCCCTTCTTTGTCACGACTAAATTAGACGGCTTCACATCCCGGTGGACTATCCCCGAATCATGAATCTTTTTCAAGGAAGCAATGATCTGCCTCATTATTTGCTTGATTATAAGCGCATTTCGCTCGATGGAATCCATCCCTTGCAACACACGGCCAAACATTGCAGACTCTAAGTTCACAGGGAAGGCGCGGTCCTTCATGTAGTCAGCCAGGTCTCGATCGCCCTGCAACATCGAGTTTTAGCCTCATACCGGGATAGACTGATAGAGATTATGTTAAAAAAAGATTAGGTTTTTGGAGTACCTCAAACTTCCAGACTAGCCATTTCTCCCCCTTTGTGAACTGTGAATTGGTTTTCTCAGCAGTGAAGCTTCCAAGGAACTTAGCACAGGTCTCGGGTGCTGCCCGGGAAAGCCTGTAATTGAACCACTCCTCGAATTCACCACACTCGATGGCGCCCTGGACACCGAGCTTTACCTGTTGGCGACACGACACAAATCAACCAAAATGTACATGAAAGGAACAAAACTACAAAAGGGATAAGGGAATGTTATTTAAGGTACCTTCTTAAGAATGACCTTTTCTTTGAACCTAGGATCAGAGGCCAGGGCTCTCTGGCTTCTACTTTTCTTGATTCTTTCATCAATTGTGACATTCTTGGGCACAACCACACCAGAATAAACCACACCAAATGACCCTTCTCCCAATTTGTCACCAACCAAGAAATCTGTCATCTTCAAGCTCCTCCTCCCACTCAAACTGTCCAATCCAAGCTGCAAAGGGGCAAGAATGTATGCATCAATGGCGCCGATGAGGACGCCCGGCCTAGCAGTCAAGTATATCCAACTCAGCCCTGCAAAAACCAGCAAACCCCATCTCTGCCCTTCTGGCAACTCCTCAGCCACCCTCTGAAACTGGGTGTACCCGGATTCGAACCCGGGGAATCGAGACAAGGCAATGTCTAAATATGAAGAACTGCCATCAAAGAATGCATTGAGACACAAGGTTTTCCTCTTGGAATGGTGGGATAAGGGGAGGATAAGGGTGCTTAATGTGGGTTTTGAAGGGGAGAAGCAAATCAGTTTATTAGGGCTTTTTTGGTTAAATGGTGTGGCAGCAGTTGGGGAGAGCAAGGAAGCCATGGAAGAATCTTGATCTTACACCAATTAGCTCCTCATCATCATCTCAGTAAGAATCTGTGCCTTCACAAAATGTGTCAGCAGAGGCCAGATTTCCTCCACGTGGCACTGTTCCCTTTATCCACTACTTGTGGATGTGTGGATCTTGACAAAACAACAATGCAGCAGCCACAGAGATGTGATTAGTTGAAAACCCAAATCATAAAAACAACAGCTTTAGGCAAATTATGCTTGCATAGGGTTTTCAATTCAAGATTGTGTAGAAACCTAATCATGAAAGAGGAATCTGGTGAATTTTGCCTCGGCAGAGATTCAAGAAATTGTAAAGATTGTTATCTCCATGTTTAAAATATGAACATCCCTGACTGAATTCCAGAAATTAAAGCATAATCTTCAATTCAACACAGAAAATCAAGAACCCAGATTATAAATTCTAGCAAATTGCAAAACATATTGGCTGCAGAGGTTTTTTGAAGCATGGTAAATTATTGGTTGTGTTAGAATTGAGGTAGGAATCAAGAGAAGAAAAGTTCAGAATTTTAGATTCACTTCCAACATAATAATGAAGATTTACAAGACAACAAAAGTACTACAACAGACAAGCTCTTATGAAGCTTCTTAGCTAACAGTGTCTACAGCTACAAAGGATGTACACATTCAAAACATCCTAGTAGAAGCTAAGCAGTTGCCTCCTTCTTGCAGATCTCACATGGATTTCACTGAAAGTTTTGCCATTAGCATAATAGCGTTGCAAACTAGAGAATCCTACACCCTAGGGGGCTAACTCAAGTGGTCGACTAGTGAGCATTTCAATGACAGGGTAGAGTTTGGGCTCCTCAAGTTAGCAGAAGCATGGAAATAGATCCCTTGTGCGTAGAGTCAAGGACAATGACTGACTGGGAGATTGCTTGGGCAAGCAACTATACTGATTTACCTTATCCAGTGACTTTTTGACAAGGGTCCTGGAGACTTAGAATTAGTCCGGCTTAAGTTGGAAACCTAATGCATCAGTGGCAGGGTGGAGTTTGGGCTCCTCAAGTTAGCAAAGTGTGGAAATAGATTCCTTGTGCGTAGAGTCAAGGACAATGACTGACTGGGAGACTGCTTGGGCAAGCAGCTACTAGTGATTTACCTTATCCAGTGACTTTTGGACAAAGGTTTGGAGACTTAAAATGAGTTCGGGTTAAGTTGGAAACCTAATGTATCAAAAGAAAAAAATACTGGAGAATCCTACAGTGGTGTTTTTGTCTCAGCACTAGTGGAAATTGACAAGACACTATTGTTTTCTTGCAACTGCAGCAGGACAAAAACTCCACTGTATTCCCTGGCCTTAAGTCATTGCTTTCAGTTGATCTCATGCTTCAGTTCAGCCCACTGCCAAAGGATTTAGGTCCTTCCACTGCAGCTAAATTATAGGAAAAGTTTCATTGGTACAAAATGTATAATATTGCAGCCAGCTAGTTTGGTAAACCAACTAGAACATTAGCAGATAATGCACATTCAGTTCCAAATGAAGTAGGTCTCAAGGAACATATACCTCATTTGTGGAGGACTACTTGCCTGGACTCGGTAGAGGACTTCAAGAAAGTACTACCTTTGCCCTACAGGGCTAGCTCGAGTTGTCAACCACCTGACATAAAGTTAGCACTTTAGTGACACGGTGGAGGTTCAACTAGATTCCCAGATTAGAGTTTGGGAGGCTCCCTAGCTTAGTGAAAGTGTAGAGATGGATCCCTTGTACGCAAAGTCAACGACTAATTGGGATCAAAACTAGTAGGCATCTCTAACAACAGAATTCCAATATCCATATTTCCACCAGTTCACAGCCTTATTGCTGTTGTTCCTCAGCAAAATTTCATGAGACATATATTCAATTAGTGTTTTATCTTTTTGTAGCCTCAAAATGCTTTGCTAGCTCAACATGGCCTAAAAGGAACTGGACATGGATCAAGATTCAAGACAAACTTCTTTTCTCATTGTTTGAGTTTGTAATGGACTTTTAGCTATTTTGACAATTGAGATTATCAACAACAGCTATGGACCAACTGACAATTCAGGCTGTTTGGCACAAGTGGAGGAGGGAAACTCTTGCAAATATTTATTTTTTTTGTAAAACCCACTATAAAAAAAAAAACATAACTATTTTTTTGCCATTTTTTTTTCTTTCTTTACCCCCGCACCTCTATCTTACATGCTATCTTAAAATTTGTAAAAAAACTCCAACTGATGAGCACACTTAAGAGTAAGTCCAACAATTAGTGGAAAAATGTCATGTTTTTTTCTCCAACAAGGACAGAGAAGGGGAATTTTTTTTTTTAAATGATATTATCGCACCCATTATTTTTTTTATTATTTTTTTATGAGACTCACTTATTTCCACAAATCCATTTTTTCTCTCCCCTCTACCTCACTTAAAAAATCCTCCTAAAATCACTAAATCACTATTGAGAAGTAAATTGAGTCAGAAGGATTTTGGCATGCAAGGTTTAGCTAGTCAAAGCAGCTGGAAGCAGATAAGAAACCATATTGGCAACATTGATTGGTGATGATGCAGATGTGCAGATACCTGCAAATAGTACACCTAAACCTTTCTAAATGCTTGAAAGCTTCCAACAATCAATGATATGATATGATCCTACCAATATCATAAATCAAAGGCAAGTCAACATAGGATTAGGTGTAGTAAATAAAGAACCAAAAAAGCGCAAACCAAACTCCAGCAAAAGAAGATAATCAAGATATCCATATATAGCTTCTCAACCCAATCAAGTTGGTTGAGTTATTAACTTGGTAATCACAAACTTTTAAAGTTTGAGTTTTAGTGAGAACGATTTATTGGTTTTTTAATTTGAGTGTCAACTACTGACAACGTATGCTAGTTTACCTCGTGATCTTTGGACAACTAAGTTCACAATGCGAGATTTAGGCACACTCTCAAATATTAGGTACGAGTTTCCTCATCACCCCAAAAAAAAATCCTTGTTTCACACTTTCACAAACTACAGATGTCCTGCTGTTGCTTGAACCCATTAGGATACAGAAGTAAGTTTTGCCATTTCTTCAAAAAAAAGAGAGTAAGTTTTGCCATATATACAAGTAGGGATACAGTTCTTTTATACATATTAATTGCAACCCAACTTCAGAGTTCAGAACAAATATTAAAGTAACCAATTCCACCATCCCAAATTTGAAATTTTCAGAGTTATTAAAGTTCGGATCTTTAGTTGGTAAAGCACGTTGCTGTGTCAAAATGGCACTGTAAAGTTAAAGAAACATGTTTCCTTGTTAAAGAAATAGCAAGAATATGGATAAAGAAAAATAAAAATAAAAATAAAAATAAAAAGACTTCCTGCCCTTTGAAGTTCAGATTTCAAATGTTTTCGTGCTTATTGGCGAAGAAAACTTAACGGGCAGATAAAATCCCCCGTGAGAGGACACCGTTGCGTGCAAGGAACAAGAATTAAAGAAAGAAATCTGCATAAAAAGGAAAAGCATTAGAGGGGAAAAGGGATTTTCTTTTTCTTTTATCCCTTTAGCTACTACTCCGTATTTGATTTGGCCATTAGTTAATAGACAAGGCAAATATCATATTTGATTTGAGGGAAAATCCATATTAGTTATTTGAAAATATGTTTTAGACACATTTCATCTTCTCAACCAAAGATTGTGATTAAATTACAGTTTAAACCAAGAAGATTAATAAATATTTTTCTTAAGGAGTCGAATTTTGAACATTTTACATTTTATATTATTGCTAAATTATGTCTTAACATCAAGTCTATGGACTAATATTGTAACAATTAAGAGAAGAATTTGATAATAATGTGAACAAGTAGAGATAAAGTTTGGGTTTATGTGATAAAATTTGGTAAAATATGTTATGCAACTAACATTTTGTCCTTTTAATTAGGTATCAAACGCGTTATGCTACTTTTGTTATTTTTAGTGTTAGTGATATGGTTTATTTAAGAAAAAATGTTAATTATCCTTAGGTCATCTCCAATAGAAGTTTTTGGTATAATTTTTTATGAAGGAAGACTTATGTGGAGAAGAGATGGAAAAGAGAGATAAGCTTCTGGGTCTCCCTGCAACACTTTAGTTTTTTGTGAACCTTGGGTTGAGAGAAACAACAGAGGAAGTGCGCAGTTAGGCGCGTTTCACGCACATACAGCGCCCCATCGAGCACGCGCCGACTAACGCGTTAATGAGTTTGCTTTTCTTTCTTCTCCTCTTTATTTTTTTTTTCTTTTTTGCGTAAGATTTGTGTTTTCCTTTATTTCCCTTTTTTTTTTCTTCTTCTCTCTCCCTCCCTTCTTCCTAATTAGCACTTTAAGAACCACAAAAAACTACTCCTATTGAGGTTCTCTAACTTTATCACTTACAAACCAACTCTCTATGATGTGGCAAACTCATAGACATTATTTTTTGTTTTTATTTTACTAATATCTCAGATTTTGCCACATCATAGAGTGATAAGTTTTTTGAGTGGTACAATTATAGTGATATATAGCATTATCCTTAGGTTGTACAATTAAATAAAGTGATGGTCATGAAGAACTGTGATTAATATTGTGTACTTGTATTTTACTTTTCTCTTAACACCGATACAAGAATTATGTTTCACCAACTCAGCCACTCATTTTATAACATAATGTTAATCTTTCTACTCCAACTGATAATCATAATTAAATTTTAAACAAAATATTCTATATCATTTATAACACTATGTTACAACAATTGATATTCATTGATTGTTCACTAACCAACAAACTTCATTATGTATGATGGGATGATTGAGATAACAATTAATCGGGTAAATCTCAAATTGTTTACTTATCGTGGAATCTACAAAATCAACCAAGACCGGTGAACTAGTGTGGAAGACTCTTGACCAACCACTTAAATGATACAAGCAAACGGAGTGCGTGTGAATTAGTTTTAAAAAATTATAATTTTATTTATTTTTCGTGACAAGAAAAATATGCCGCCATTACATGAGAGCGTGCATTGGTAAACTTGCTCTTAATTATAATTTTTTTTTAAAAAGAAATTACAATACATTAGAATAAACTAAGCATTTTTCTTACAAAAATTTAAAATTCTTATCCATGTTCAAATATAAAACATGTTTTTCTCCTGAAAGTCGGCCAGCAAAAGCAAAACAATTATACTTTATACTAGCCGTTAGTCCGCTCTTCCTCTTTCAAATTTGAATTACTCTCTCACCTCCCAACATTCTACAAAACACCCAACACACACAAAGCTGCCATAGCCAAAGCTTCCAAAATGTTAGCTCAATCTCCCATCTCTGCAGGCCAGATCCAACGCCTGAAAGCCGGCCGGAAGCCTCTCCAGCCAAAGAACGCTCCGGCGACTCCACTCGCCGCCGACGCAATCAAGCCCAAGCTGAAACCCGACTGGATCGAGATTTCACTCACCAACACCTCGAACAAGGAAAATGTCCATCCCCTGCACGCGCCGCCGCAGGGGGCGGCGAAGAGCAAGCCGAGCTGTAACATCGAGCTGTGCGATTCCTCGCTGGCGGAGGAGCTCAGCGCGATCCGAGAGAGGCTCGAGCGGTTGAGGATCGACAAGCAGAAGACGGAGGAGATGCTCCGGGAGCGAGACGCGGCGATGGAGTTGCAGATGCGGGAGCTGATGAAGAGAGGAGAAATGCAGAAGCAGTTCGAGCTCGAGGTCGATCGGCTCTTCCGATTGAAGGAGCTCCGAGTATCTTGTATGGTAGGAATCGTAATCTTCAATTCAATCCATGAAATTAGTATACTTCTAGGGTTTGTTCCTGCTCGAAATAGTAAATAAATTCCGAATTATTTTGACAGAGAATATCTCCGATTCAATCCCTCAGAGATAAAGAAAGAGAGAAGAAGGGGAAAGAAGATCAATCCAAGGCACGATATTCAATTTTTTAATTTTATTTTTTACTTATTTACTTTCAGAAAAAAAGTTTGATTTTATTAATTAAATCGAAGTATGAACTGTTCTTCTTGTTGAAATACTATCAGGAAACGGCAGAAACCGAAGATGAAGGATTGGAGTGTGGAATCCCACCGTCGAGCCCAAATTCAGATCTTGATACAGAGGAATGAAGAAGATGAAGAAACAAAATTTATCCGAGTTTGTAATATTTCCACCTATAATATTCCACAATCATTTTTTCCACCATTAGTTTATCCATTTTGAATTTATTACCACTTTTAATCACTTCGACAAGTTTTTTGAGCAGGCATTACCTGAAACTGGCACATGCACAACCGTATTTCAGGTGATGTTTGGCCTTTAAACTTTTCGAAAAGACTAAAAGTGGTAAAAAATTTGAAGTAAAATGGAGTAATAGTAGAAAAAAATGATACTTGAAATTATAAGTGGAAATGACACAAATGTTGGAAGGGTCAAAAGTGGAAAAGAAAATCAAGAATTATTCATACATTATTTATTTAGTGGTGTTGGTTGGGAGAAAGGGGGTGTGGGGGATGAGAAGAAACATGCACAATGCCTTATTGTATATGTTGGGTTTGTTTTGTAGTGTGTTTTGGGGTTTATCTTTGAAGCCACGGGTTTGTGGACAGAAACAGCAATACCACTTTTGTTTCTCTTACATAAACAGTTTACTATGATCATTGTCTGTATAATATGATCAATTGAGACATGCCGAGGTTGCTTAGTTTTGTGTTTTGTTGGTTGTTGTTGAATGGCCTTTTCTTTTGCCTTTTCAATCTTATACAGGGAAATACATATGGTGTTGTGAGGTATAGTTCAGATGTCGTTTGGCATGTAGGGTGGTTGGTGTGGAAGAAAATTGTCAAGCATCATTCAAAAAATTTCACTCCAATCTTTCCATCTTTAGATGATATTTTCTAATTGGACAATTAACTTTCTTTTTAACTAATGGTGGAGATGCCAAGTTATGGGCATCAATAATTTTAAGCCATATTATGGGAAAAAATTGGAGGTGAAAATATCAAAAAAATAAAAAATAATTTAAATTTAGATGAAAATATGTAATAGGAGTTAATTATATTTGTTGGAATGGTAACAGTGATACCATCAACCCACTTAACATGTGGTAATCCACTTTAAGTTATTCTTTTTCAGAATGCCTCCTTTTGGTTATAGTATTATTGTGGTATGACTATTCTTGGTATATTATTAGACAAAATCATTTAAAATTTGTAAATTACAATGGTATTTAAGCCTTCAATTATGATCTTTTTTTTTCAAATAAAAATAAAAAATATAACATGTCAACTTACTTTGCATAAAAAAGATCGAAATATCCTTTTATTTAATAATATTTTAACTATTTTGTTGATGGGCGATAAAAACTGATCATGTCACAATAATACTATTACCAAAATGCAATGTTAAAACAAAAAAATTCAAACTGAACTATCATCTATAAATCTAGAACAAAAAATGGAACCCTTTTTGTCAAATGAATCATTTTGTATTGAATTTGATATGATCCATTTCTTTTGACAATGTGACTAGATTTGGGTTGGAAAGAGCCAAAATTATCAATATGACTATATGAGGACTTGGTGTTTACGAGATGTTTGGTTGGTCTGGGAAATATAATTATTCCTCATTTAATTTGAAAACCAAAAATAAAAAAAAATAAAATTCTTACAGCTTGTTTGGAGAGAGTTGAATTTGAGGTCCTTGTGGAATTGAAATTCTTAATCTTTCACTAGATGTATAAAAATCCAGGAAAACTATGAATTATATTACTTAAAATCAAATGAAAATCTTGTATCTAGTGGCACTCGGTTGCACTCCCACACAAAACGTGTACTTTCATAATAGTTGCGAGTTTTTCCTTGTTATCCAATAAAAGAAACGTTTTATACATATTTTTTTTATAGTTCCGTTCAAAACTTAAGATTGAATGGAACTTCGAAAAACTTCGAAAAATGAAATCAAACAATGACAAAATTGCAGGCACCAAATCCACATAGTAGGTAAAAACACAGCAATGTAATGATTGTTATCTGTGATTATAGCTATACTATATGTTCTACGGCAGACAATATATATTTTGAAAACGTTAAATATTTATTTAATTATTCTTAAATTAATTATTATTTCAATTTGATTCGATCGCATTCCAATACCAAATAACTTGTGATCTAGTGGCATGTAGGTTGAAAAAATAAATAAAAGAGTTATTGTCACTTATTGTCTCATGAGTTTAGTAACGTGTTTATTATTAGTGTTATAGTGTATGACTATAAAATTATGAAGATATAAGTGCATAACTTCTTCTTTTTTTTTTTTTGGGGGGGG
>NC_044930.1:4032110-4037108 GCF_003576645.1 Ipomoea triloba
GGGGGGGGGGGGGGGGGGGGGGGGCTTTTAGGGTGTGTTTGAAAATCAGTAAAATGACTTACGGAATAAAATATTTTCTTTTTTTGAAGACTCCATAAAATATTTTCTTTTCCGCAATGTTTGGTTACATTCCAAGAAATTATTTTTGTGTATTTGATTCAATTTTTCGGAAAATGAGCAAAATTGTATAATTAAATATTTTATTATATTTATTTAAAATATAAGAATATTTTAACTAACCAAAGCAAGTGACTCGACCGCTTGCAATTCAATCAAAATAACCTCACCTTGCTAGCACCTCGTTGCCACTGCCTCTACCTCGCCTAACTGCCATTACCTCCACCGTCAGCTAATCGACAGCTTCAACTTCATAGCTTGGGCGACAGCTGACAGTAGCATGAGCATGCTTTTCTTCCAATCAGACAACACTGCCAGCTCTGTCAGATCCATCGCAATTTCTCCACAAGCAACATAGCAACCAGTAACTGTCATCGTCGTTTCTCCATATAGGGACCATCGTCGTTTGATTAGACACCCGAATTTGCTATTTCAGCAACCGGAAAGGAGCGAGCGGCGACAACAAACTAGTAAGTGACAATAACTCACAAACAAAATATGTAAACTTTTACGTGATTAATTATTAACAATATTATTTTTATTATTGAAATTTCCGAATTAATGCTAGACTACAAAAGCAAAATAATAAACTTTTGTACTTTTTTAGGGTGTGTCAGGTTAATAAGTTACGAGTCAAATTATGTGTGTAATTTAGGTGAACCAATCACTATTATAGTCCATAAAGATGAAGATATTGTAAGCAAAAAGACTACTAAATAGATTGCTTTCGTTACTAGTCAAAAATAGAATTTGATTATGAATTAAATAAAAAAATAATAGATAAAACTTAAAGAGAGGAAAAGAAAACCTAAGATGAGAGAAGTCAAAAGCAAAGGGAAAAAGCTAAGAATGGAGGAGTGAAATGGCTAAGGCAAAGAAGACTGAGTAAACAGATTATCAAACAGAAGAAGAAATCTCAAATCTATAGCGAGGGAGAAAGAAAAAGAGAAAGAAAGAAAGAAAGTGAGAGAGGTTTTCTCTGTTTTTTCTTTTCTTAGCAATTGAGTTTTGGTTTTTTTTTTTAATTTTAATTTTAAATTTTTCCTATTTTTAACGCCCAAATTTGTGCTTCTCCTTTCGTCTCTCTCTCTTCTCTCGCGCTTTCTCTCTCTCCTCGTTCTCCGTGTCGTCCTCTCCACATCGATCTCAGCCTGCGTCCCTTTCACTATCGCGAAGAAACAATTGCGGGTACAGTCTAATCCAATTTTGTAATTTTTTGGTGGTTTTTTAATTATTCACGACGTACGATTTTAAAAGGAAACTGATCAGAGAGTAATGAACTGATCAGAGAGTACTGTTCAGAGATCTGGCTTCTCTCAGATCTGACAATGGTTGCATCATGATTTCGTTTTCAGTGCATTGAAGGATCCTTTGAATCCCTTCAATTTTCTTCGCCAATTCCCAGACGATAGCCTCACTCTGTCATTGGGTTTTCACTGCTTGGTTAGCCCTCTCTCTCTCTCTTTCTCTCCCTGCCTCGAACAAGACAAATGATTATCTGATTTCGTGATTTCGGATTTGTTTTTTGTCTTGGAATTGCTAATGTGTGATGATTGTGATGGTACCTCTGCGGTCTGTGTTTTTATTTTGGGGTCATTTTATGCTCGTGAAGTCGTGATTGCGCCCCGGCAATGATTTCTCCTAATGCGATTTTGGGTTTATCTGCATTTCAGTTTTGGCTTATCTGCTTAGCTGCCCCTGGAATTTCGTGCTGGGCGGAGTAAAGCATTATCTGTCTTCCTTCACGTGAAGCTGCTCGGACCCTGCATTTCCTCTCATTTGCAGGAAATTTCTCTTCCTTAGCTCTGGAAGTTAGATTTAAAGAGAAAAAAGGTTAGTTTTTATTAATTATGCATTATTTAATCATTGCAATGTTATTTCTCAGAATGTATAGAAAATGGTTTTTTGATAGTGATAATGAAAATTATGCAGCTCTGCTATCTGGAGGTTCAGTTTTGGGTATAATTTATTCAGCAGTTTTTAGAAGGTACTTAGTATTAAACATGGACTGGTGAGGATAAAATTGCATTTGCCTCTAATTTGATTGATCTTACCCGTTTAACAGTAAAATTAGTTAAAAATTGGATTTTGGAGAAGTAGGCTTTAATTTTCTTGTGCTACTTCAGGTAGGAAGATACTTTGGACGGGTCAAATTGTGGATGGTGTACCAATAAACCTTGCTGTTAGGGTTTAGTTCTACTATCCTCCAATGAGTCCCCATTGGAGGACTCCAGATGAGTTCCAGCGAGCCATTGCTGTCATCTACTGAGCCTCTATCTGAGCCGAATGATCAACCCCATCAATCTCCACTTGGAACAAGCTCTTCATCAGAAATTATAAGCCTCAATGCTTCATTATCTTCCTCATCTTTAGACAAGACACAAGAAATTGGATTTGATGATGTAAAGGGGGACCTTGAGGATAGCGTTGCCCCACTTGTTGCTACTGGTGCTTCTCATACTAAGAAAAAGCGAAAGGAATTCCATTCTGCTGAGCTTCACTTCCATTCACAGTATATGTTGGAATGCCCCCCACGTGAGAGAAGACGTCTTGTATCGTGGGGTGGTGTAATGGACCATCATTGTGACACTGCTGCGTTTGAAATTTCCAGTGATCCATCTCGGGTGGCTTCATCTCAGGGAACATCTTCCCGGGTGACTTTATCCCATGCCCAGGAAAAGTCAAACAAATCTCAGAGGCTTTGTCAGAAAAGTATGCAGTTTGAAGATAATTTGTTACATGTACCAAGGTTGATTCATATTAATGATCCGAAGAAGACCAATGGTGAATATGAGTTCAGTGGAAATGAGATAAGAACTAGCAAGTATACTGTACTTAATTTCTTGCCTAAGAACCTCTTCATTCAATTCCATCGGGTTGCTTATTTATATTTTCTGGCTATTGCTGCTCTGAACCAGCTTCCACCACTTGCTATTTTTGGCAGAACTGTGTCCCTTTTCCCTCTTCTATTTGTGCTCTCAGTGACAGCCATAAAAGATGGTTATGAGGATTGGCGAAGACATAGATCAGATAGGAATGAGAATAACCGGGAAGCTCTAGTCCTTCACTCTGGTGAATTCCAATTGAAAAAATGGAAGAAGATTCGTGCTGGTGAGGTTGTAAGGATCCTTGCTGACGAGACAATTCCTTGTGATATGGTGCTTTTAGGGACCAGTGATCATAGTGGAATTGCTTACATACAAACCATGAATTTAGATGGTGAATCAAACTTGAAGACAAGGTATGCTAGGCAAGAAACAAATTGTTTAGTACATGAAGGGGCAGAAATTTCTGGAGTTATCAGATGTGAACAACCTAACAGGAATATTTATGAATTCACTGCCAATATGGAGTTGAAAGGGCAGCGATTATCTCTGAGCCAATCAAATATTATCTTGCGTGGATGCCAGCTGAAGAACACAGAATGGGCAATTGGTGTGGTGGTTTATGCTGGACAGGAGACCAAAGCTATGCTGAATAGTGCTGCATCTCCATCTAAAAGGAGCAGACTGGAAGCATACATGAATAGGGAAACCCTTTGGTTGTCTATTTTTCTTTTCATAATGTGTCTGGTTGTAGCAATTGGAATGGGTCTATGGCTGGAGCGCCACAAGGAGCAGCTTGATACTTTGCCATATTACAGGAGAATATATTTTGATAGAAGGAATACTGGACAGAAGTCGAAGTTGTATAAATATTATGGGATACCCATGGAAACCTTTTTCTCGTTTTTGAGTTCAATCATAGTTTTTCAGATAATGATTCCAATATCTCTCTACATCACTATGGAGTTGGTTCGATTGGGACAGTCATATTTCATGATTGGAGATAGGCATATGTATGACAGTGACTCTAATTCAAGGTTTCAGTGTAGATCCTTGAATATTAATGAAGATTTGGGTCAGATACGCTATGTTTTTTCTGATAAAACTGGAACACTAACTGAAAATAAGATGGAATTCAAAAGAGCAAGTATATGGGGAAGAAACTATGGAAGTTCTGTTTCTGTTGCTGATAACGTTGGAGGTATGATTAAAAAATTCATGCATTACTTTTAAGTCAACTTTCTTATTTTGAACAGAGATTTGCTATCACTGGCATGATTTGGCTCTATAAAACTGACACTGTAAATTCTGTTGACTGTCTTTAAGCTTTTATGACTTTCTAGACATGTTGAAGATGATTGAAGATTTATGTAACACAACAAGATAATTGAAAGCTCAGACTTCCATTCATGAACATTTCTGATAATGATATACTATAAGAGATTAATATTTTGATTTTATTGACTTTCTTGGATCTAAAAGTCCAATTTTGGCTTGGGGGAAGTTGGTTAACTGAGAAAACTAAATAGATATATAGATCTTAAGTTTTACATTGTAGGGACAAATATTTTTCTGCCTTAGTATTTTCTTATTATGTGGCTCTGTATTTAAAGATAATTCAGGACTGTTGCTGCACATGCACAATTATAGTTTGAAAATACTATTTAATTTCTTGTTCTTCATTGCTTGGTCATAACTGTTTTGAACCATCATCAAAATCAGGTGGATGATACTTTTAAGAGGGATAGTTGACTTCCTTATTTACTGCTTTTTGCCCAGTCTTTAACATGTTCTATATTTAGCTACCCAATAAATATAACTACGGAGTAGTATGTTTTAAGTTTCTGTTTTCTTTATTTGGGGCCAGCATATGACAGACATTTTCTCTTTGTTCAATAATATTTCAACCTATCTGGCTTTCATATTGATTCTATATTTAGGCTTTCTTGATTGTGATTTAATTGTGCTAATTCACTTATTCTACATTAGCCACTTGCATGGTGCTATGAGCAATAGGTTTTTTTTTTTTTTTTTTTTTTTTTTTTTTTTTTTTTTT
>NC_044930.1:4039023-4171640 GCF_003576645.1 Ipomoea triloba
TTTTTTTTTTTTTTTTTTTTTTTTTTTTTTTCTCTTTTTATTAAATCTGGTATAAGCCAAGTAATTTCTGAATTATGTTAACTGACCATGTTCTTTACTTACCTGTTATATGCTGTATGCTCTATGTGAAATAATTGAAGAAATGATAAGTGTTGCATTACTTATCTGTATTTCTTTGCCCCGTCATGAGCAAATACTCACCTGCTAATAAACTTGTGCAGTAAAACCAGCTGCACAACCTTGCAATAGAAGATGGAAGCTTAAGTCAGATATCACCACAGATTTTGAACTCCTGGAGTTGTTAAGTAATGATTTAGCTGGGGAAGAAAGGATTGCTGCACATGAGTTCTTTTTGACATTGGCAGCATGCAATACTGTGATTCCCATCCTTACTCAGAGTCCATCGAGTGGCACTAAGAATGAGTTAAGTGGTAATACTGGTGCCGTTGAATATCAGGGTGAATCTCCTGATGAACAAGCACTAGTTGCTGCTGCTTCTGCTTATGGATATACACTTTTTGAGCGGACTTCTGGGCACATTTCAATAGATGTCAATGGTGAGAAACTAAGGTAGATTGCTATCTCACTTCAACTTCTATCATAATTTAATTTGCCTTCGCCAAAGAGCACCTGCAAATTATGTCATGGTCATGTCTCTACCACGTTATGATGCACCTTTTGTTTAATAACACTGTGACAGAACTATTAACCTAATATGCTGTGAAGTCTGGAGGTTACCATATAAATGAAGCATTTTTAGGTTTGACATTGAAAGTGTAGATGATTCTCTGCAACACTGTCCCCACTTCTTACCATTTTTAGATTGTGAATTAATATTTACACCATTCGTTTTGCTACTGCAGGTTGGATGTGTTGGGTCTTCATGAGTTTGACAGTGTCCGCAAAAGAATGTCCGTTGTTATCAGATTCCCAAACAATACTGTGAAAGTGTTGGTCAAAGGAGCTGATACTTCAATGCTTAGCATTTTAAAGAACGATAATGAAAGGGATGGTCGCATTGCACATGCCACACAGAATCATTTGAATGAATATTCCTCAGAAGGTCTGCGCACTCTTGTAGTTGCTGCCAAGGATCTTACAGGTCAAGAACTTGAGGAGTGGCAATGCTTGTATGAAGATGCCAGCACATCATTGACCGATAGGTCTGTAAAATTACGACAAACAGCAGCACTAATTGAATGCAACTTAACTCTACTAGGGGCAACTGCCATTGAGGACAAGCTACAAGAAGGTGTACCTGAAGCTATTGAATCTCTGCGGCAAGCAGGAATAAAAGTGTGGGTTCTTACTGGTGATAAGCAAGAAACTGCGATTTCTATTGGTCTTTCTTGCAAACTCTTGACATCTGACATGCATAGGATCATAATCAATGGCAGTTCTGAAGATGAATGCAGAAGACTATTGTCTGAAGCTAAGGCTAAACATGGTGTTAAGTCTGCATGTTGCAATAATTGGATCTCAAGATGGAAAAGAGACATTGAAATTGGTTACCATGAAGTTTCTCCTGATGCAAAGTTGTTTAACCTGCCTATGGAGCATACAGAAAATGAAGAAGGAACTCTTAGTCCACCATTAGCTCTCATTATTGATGGGAACAGTCTGGTGTATATTTTAGAGAAAGAGCTGGAGTCTGAGGTATGGAATTTTCTTTCTTGCGTGAAAATTTAAATCTCTCATGTATATTTAGGATTTACTGTTGTCCCCTTGATTTCTTGCTCAGGTATAAAATATAATTCGCCACAACAATATGACCATATTTTGTTATATGATCTCTTACGTTTTATAATTCTTGTTGTTCAACAGCTATACGACCTTGCAATATCATGTAGAGTAGTACTTTGCTGCCGTGTTGCACCTTTGCAAAAGGCTGGAATCGTGGACCTAATAAAGAGTCGCAGTGATGATATGACACTAGCCATTGGTGATGGTGCGTTGTTAATACTATTTGTACCCATTTTGTACTTTAACTTGAGTTTGAAACATTTTCTGCTTTCTGCACGAAAAGCTTAGGTTCCATACTGGATGTAATGATCAATGCAATTTCTCCTTGAAGATCTTAGGTTTCATTTCATGTTGCAGCTCCCCCATTATTCTTTGTCTGGGTTTGATTTGAAATTTTTTTGGCCAGGTGCTAATGATGTTTCAATGATCCAAATGGCGGATGTTGGGGTTGGAATATGTGGTCAAGAAGGGCGCCAAGCTGTAATGGCATCTGATTTTGCTATGGGACAGTTTCGCTTTCTTAAAAGACTGCTTCTGGTGCACGGGCATTGGAATTATCAGCGAATTGGTTACTTGGTTCTTTATAACTTTTATAGGAATGCTGTTTTTGTGTTTATGCTTTTCTGGTAAATTTTCTTCCTCTTTCATATTTGACATTTTGCATTTGCTTTTTATTTTATGCATCCACTTCCAATGCTGACAAATGGTGACTATCCATTTCTTTGGTGCCATTTTGTTCATCAGCTTGAAATTTTCTGTGTTCTTACATGGTCAAGACCCCTGAGCTTTTACAAACATGATGAATAGTGTTATTAGTTTACTAACTGCTGAATTTGATGATTAGTATCTTCCAATTTGATTTCTCATTCTCAGTGTCAGTCACTTCTTGATGGTGCTTAATATTTGTTTGTCATCTCTGTTGTGATGCAGCTGATCATGACTCCTTTTCTGAGTAATATCATTTTTGTTTGTTTCATATAGGTACATTTTGTTCACAGCCTTCTCAACAACCTCTGCACTGACTGATTGGAGCAGTGTTTTTTATTCCGTTCTTTATACTTCAGTACCTACTATTGTTGTTGGTATTTTGGACAAGGATTTAAGTCATAGGACTCTACTCGAGTATCCAAAACTCTATGCTTCCGGCCATAGACAGGAGAGTTACAATATGCACCTGTTCTGGATTACAATGATGGATACTCTATGGCAAAGTCTTGTTCTCTTCTATGTACCCCTGTACACCTATCAGGAGAGTACAATTGATATCTGGAGTATGGGTAGCTTGTGGACAATTGCAGTGGTGATACTTGTCAACATGCACTTGGCAATGGATGTTCAGCGCTGGTTAATATATACCCATATTGCAATATGGGGATCAATTGTTATTACATATGGCTGCCTGGTGGTAATTGACTCTATCGTGATCTTCCCAAATTATGGGTTAGCCCTTCCTATCTGTGTCCTAAAATTTCCATTACACATTATACGTTTAAAATATTGGTGTTTTGTGTCATGAAAGTAACTCTTATGCTGTGTGTTTTGCAGTACAATATACCAACTCGTATTGTTGCCAAGTTACTGGCTCACTATTTTGCTTATAATCGTTATGGCATTGCTTCCTCGCCTTATTGTGAAGGCTATACAGCAAAGTTTCTGGCCTTCTGATATACAGATAGCTAGAGAAGCAGAGATACTGAGAAAAAGAACTGGTCATTTTGGGTCTACGCCAGATCAAGACACGAGCTGATTTGTACTGCTGATGTTGATCAACCCTATGACGATACTGCTTGCACGAGTTTTACTGGTCTATGGCTTTCTCATGGCATTCCAATGTATAGGCTAATTGGTAAGTCACTTTTATTCTTATTATTTTCGTAATTATCCTAGTCCTTTCATGAAATATTCCTGATTGCACCTTGCCAAACTTTCATTTAATTGAAGACAACATAATTGATGCTCAATCCTTGTCATTTTATGTGTTCTGTTACACCAATATCCTTGTCTTTAACTTTGTCCTGGATTTCACATGTGATTACGTCGAAAAGTTTAATCCCTGAAATTTCAACTGGATGGTGTTTTTTGGGTTCTGTCTCCATATATGTTCTCCAAACACACGAAACAGAAACGTGAAGCTACATGCAAACCCCTGCATTCATAGGAAGCCGTTAAAGTTAACATAGGAAACTTTTCATGTTTGAACTCATTTTGCCATTTCCATCCTTAATAATTTAGGCTACTAATGCATTAGTGAATCCAATACAAAAGCATAGCATCCTCTAACTTGTTCATTCCCGAGCATCACTAATGAATTATTGTTTCTTAATTCTCAACGCTTCAGATGATTTATACCCAACCGATTGCCAGCAAGGGATACACAGCGACAGATTCTGGGCAGGTAAGCTGAACAATGCTCAAGAAACCGAGGGCTAACAGTCTAACACGAATCCAAGGTTAGTTGACTGTTCCAATGAGCTTCGAGGCAAGTTGAACGCGTCTGGTTGGAACATTGTCGATGCAGGCCGAGCAACAGTCTGTCCGCTTATTATATTGTAGAGTCTAACTACTGTCATAGTAAAATGGCCACGTATAGCGAACACGAAAGAAAATAGAAAAAATAGATCGGAGAAAAAATC
The DNA here is from genome assembly GCF_003576645.1 of Ipomoea triloba. Lineage (NCBI taxonomy): Eukaryota > Viridiplantae > Streptophyta > Magnoliopsida > Solanales > Convolvulaceae > Ipomoea > Ipomoea triloba. Next base: position 4,043,400 of record NC_044930.1, read on the forward strand.
CAAGTGTACATTAGGCTGATGGAGTCTTGTAAAAAGGGGCAGGTGTTGATGTTCATCTTGAGCATGCATATGTAAGAGTAAGAAATAAAAGAGTGTTCATCTTCTGGTATTATTCAATCTCAGTCTCTCAAGATGATTTGTGTATAGTGTTTAGCATATTTCTAGGTTGTTTGATGCAATTAGTTGATAAGGTAGTTATGGTAGATAACTTAGCCAATTATTACTCCCTAGAAGGTTAGAAGTTATAGTTATGGAAATGTTTTATAATAAATTTATTTATTTTTAAATGTAAACATAAAAGGACCTTTTTATTTCTTTAATCAATTAAAAATATTTACAAATACACACACACACACACATCGATACATTTTCTTCACGTTTCGTATTTTTTGTTTCTTTATTTCTTCTCTCGCTTCCGTGTTGCCTAAAGCCTAAAGGCATCCCCAAGAGTTTTTTTTTTTTTTTTTTTTTTTTTTTTGTGGATTTTTTTTTTCTTTTGCAAAAATAAATTTTTGTGAGGCTTATTAAATGGGAATAAATTGATAAGAGCAACTTGCAGTGTGCGTTGCGTGAATAAATGTTTTTATTTTATTTTCATTTTAAATTTTTGTTAGTTTTTTTTTTTTTTTTCTCCTCTTCCCTCTTTTCTTCCCCAATTGTCAGGGCAAAAATCACCAAAAATCTTACATTGTTGAGGTTACTCTAGATCACCAGGAATGTGGGGATATGGTTAAAGTTGTAAAAGATGAATATATATATATATATATATATACATGTCAATTTTGAATTATCAACGACTTGAAAAGATATAAAAAATATGGAGATATTTTAATAAATATTTCAAATTACAAAATGCATTTAATGATATATAAATGCGCAATGTTCATCGGATGCATAAAATTTATAATATTTATCAAAATGCCACCGCATGATTTCTCCTTTTTTTTCCTAATTGTTGATCATTCTAGATCAACTACTAGTATTAGTCTACATTTTTTACTAGGAGACTTGTCTCACTCAATTATATATTAGCTGAATCAAATATAAAATGGTCTTTCTTATAAAATGTGATGACTAATTTCAATTGTCCATCAGCCATCAGGGTTCATCGATGGTGATGGTTTTAGTAAATAAAATACGGGGATAATTTTATAATTATTATAAATTTTTAAGTTTGCAATATTTATAAAATCAACTTCGCATTTTTCGCCTTATTTTTTAGCAGCCTTTAATCGTTGATATACATAAACCGTTGATATACCTAGATGGATAGATCATATTAGTCTTCACTTTTTGGGGTATGTTCTCAATCGAATCATACACACGCACACACGTGTATGATTCGAGTGATAACTATGAATCATACACAAAGCATTGTTATAAGAGATAACTATGAATCACTCAAAGCAATTGATCTCGGAGGATCTAATGATTTTAAAAGCGAGGAGATAGAAAAATGTGATTATATTTTCATAAATATCTTAATTTTTTAAAAAATGCAATTAATAACACTATAAAGTACAACTAATTACATCATAGAGCGCACATGTCATATGTATAAAGTGAAGTGAAGAGATATAATTTTGCTTATTTGTACTTTATAGTGTTAATAATTGCACTTTATAGTTTTACACACTATAAAATTTGAGTAATTTACAAAAATACCATCACATTTTTTTCTCTAACTGCTTTAAATCCGTTAAAATCTTTCCAAATAAACGGCTCTAATTTGTTCATTGTTCACTCATGGAGAGTAATTCTCACGGGAATAAACTCCTATATATATACACACACACCCTTAAAAGAAATTAAAATGTAAGAATATTTTTATTATACCATGTAATTGAAAAAAAACAAAACAAAACAAAAGTTCCAGAAGTGTCCGCTTTCCTCATTTCCGTTTGGTCACGGCGGTATCAAAACATGAGATACCCAAGTATTTCTCTTTTTCATACATATGTGGTGTGTACAATGAGAAAGCTAAGGTAAATATTGGATGAGAATGGTAAAATTGTCAATTCAATGTCACCACCCTTTTAAACCATGTGAATTGAAAATATTAAAAAGGTAAATTTACGAAAAGAGCAAAAAAAAAATCTCCATTTAATTAATAATATATGATGGGAAAAGCAACTCTATCTAAAGTAAAGTGGAAATATTCCATGATTCCATGCTGACGATGAATAGGCAAGACAAGTTGTAAGTGGATATTGATTAACTAAAAGTATGTTAAATCATTTCTCTAAAAAAAATCAAAAATAAAAAAAAAGTATGTTAAATCATAGGAGTCGTCACTGCGTGACGCAACTTGGTGGCGTCACTTCGTTCGTCATCTAATGCCTGAAACATAGCTATACTCTCGGCCAAAGCGCGTGTGGTATCTGTAGCTCCCTTGTCATGCACGCCCAAAGTGGTCCTGATGCCGTGGAGTGTCATCCAGGTTCATGCACCACAGCACCTCATCCCTTTTCTTCTATCCATTTTTGGATAATTTAGTTTTAACCCCTCATCCTTGGATTACATAATATTAGAAAATTTAGTTTATATGTTATAGAGCCATAGATGTCTATATTTTAAGCATTTCTATGTTTTCAATGAAATGTCATTTCTATTATTCTGTTCGTAACTATGTGAAAATTTATCATTATTTTTTTCAAAATTTAGGTTGCTTAGAGTAACTAATACATAGTACGGAGTATAATTTTACGTTCCTTGTCTCCTTTTTCTTTCCGGATTGCATTCTAAATCTATGACTTAAGGGTGAAAATTACATAAGCTGACTTTTTATTTTTCATCGATGTGATGGAGAAAAGAGGTTTATATTTATATATTTTTAAGTATTTATTAGTCATTGTGTTAGAGTGCAATTTAGGAAACTTATGCAACAATAATGAGTAATCACGTTGTTCAATCAGGCATCTCTTGTATAAAAAAAATTAATTTATTTAAATTTGTAATCCATAAATGCCATAAAGGTCTTTGTGGGGAAGAACTTTGGGATAACCCAGGTTCGATTCCCACAAGTGACAATTCCTCTTGGAGCGAGTAGGAATTAGTCGGGTGGATCCAGACCGTTAAAAACGAACGGAGAAAGACCTGAAACACCTTGTGAGTTTACACCAAAAAAAAAAAAATCATAAATCATACTTAGATCGAATTCAAAATGGTGATGAGGTGATCTTGTCCCTGCAAGCTTAAGGTTAGAGATGAAAAAAGTGTTAATCAAGGATCTACAACAATAGTATAATTTGATAGGAGAATAAAAGGTGTTAGTGTTATTATGAAAAGCTTAGGGATCAAAATGAAATTATCATAACAAAGTAAGGAGACGACGCATGCAATTAGTGCGCGTGGGGGATTTCTTGTAATTTAATCTCACACGAATTTTCCAAGCAACATCCTCCAATTTTCCAAGCGTTTACCCATTTACTTATTTATTTATTTATTTATTTCATACACATATATAAATAAATGTAGCCTCTCACATTTCAAAGCTAAAATCACACACCACTGCCACATCACACATAATCTATGGCACACTCCTCGCCGGAAAACTCATCGGCCAACCGCAAGAGGGCCGTCGACGGCCTGATTCTTGGCCGGAACTTGACGTGCCAACTAAGAGAGGTGCTGAGAAACAGCTCCGGCGAACATGGACCGCCGTCTAAGGTGGTTGCGGAGGATTTGGTGGTGAAGATTCTGGAATCTTTTAATGAGGGTATTTCCGTAATTGGATCCATGGATTCCGACGAGGTTTCTCAGCCGCCTTGCGACGGCCGGAAATCGGAGGACTCTAGTGGTAGTTGCAAAACTACTTCTGCACTCAAAGATGGTAGAGGATGCTACAAGAGAAGGTAATAATAATTCTTAATTATTCTCTAAATTTTACGTGCCCTAATCTTTTATGCCCGAGATTTCGGTACATAATTAACTATACTTGATAGTACGGATGTTGATTGACAAATTATATTCGATTTTCGCTATATATGTGTGTAACGTGATACTTATGATGCATTAGATTTTTACTATATATATAAGTACTGCCGGTGATATTAAGCTTTGGCATTATAATTCTTTAGTGTAAACGGTAAAGTTTTACTTAATAAATTAAATTAAAAATTTTATTGTTTTTTTTAACACTATATATGTGTGGGTTGTCATGAAAATTTGATAAATTATTTGTTGCTTAATTTATTTATTTTGTTTGGAAAATTAGATGACAACTATTAATTGATAAATACATTTTGAGGGTATTTTTGTCTTTTTAAAGATCCATGATGGTGACAAGTTAAAGCAAGTGGGTGTGAATATGTGATGTTGTTTAGCATCTCCTCATTTTTCTAATCCGTTAATCAGATCATGATGTGCTTCTTTAATGCTTTACGACCATTTTGCCCCTAGTTAATCTACCTAATTTAAAACGTTTTGTATATAGAATCATGATGGTCTTTATAAAGTTGGTTATATATATAGTTTAATTTCATTATTTATATAACATGCATGTTGCATGAGGTTAAGATTTGAAAAATGAATAAAACTCTATATTTAATAATTCTCACTTTAATTTGATGATTAGAAACGTTACAAAAAAATGTGCAACCAAGATTCGAGGGGTTATATTATTGATTCGAGAGGTTATTTATGAGCAACTTAGATTGGTTCAGAGTATATAATAAATTTATATTTAATAATTTCAACTCTTGATTGCAAATTTTTTATTTTATCTTCAGGCTAAATTTGTTATACATGCAATTAGTTTGTTTATAACCTTGAAATCATTTTTGTTGCAGAAAAACATGTGAGACACTGATTAAAGATTCTCAAACTTTAGTAGATGATGGATATGCTTGGAGAAAATATGGACAAAAAGTTATCCTCAATACCCCATATCCAAGGTTTGCTTATTCCACCTCAAATTCATTATTGTGATATTATTATTTTTTTCACTATTTATTTTAAAAACTTTGTTATTTTAGTTTTATTGTGTGTGGGATTTAAGTGGTTCAATTTAATTTATATTTCTTTAAAAAGAAATTAATTATTTATAATTTTATCGTGTGTAGGAATTACTACAGGTGCACTCACAAATTCGATCAGAAATGCCAAGCAACCAAACAGGTGCAAATGATTCGCGAAAATCCTGCTCTGTACCGCACAACATATAATGGCAATCACACATGCTTGAACTTCCAAAAATACCCTCAAATTATCGTGGACTCCACAGCACCTGGGGACTCTTCTTTTCTACTTTGCTTTGGGCAAAATGGTCAAAGCAACAAGGAAGTTCAGAATCCAACTTTAATAAAGCAAGAACTCAATAAGCAAGAGTTTGCTGAGAATTTGTACCACAGCCACATTCAATCATCAAGCTCCGGTTGTTGTTTGGCGTCGTCCGATGACCGTCCGATGTCGTCGGCCCGGTGGGGGCCGGCGGTATCGTCGGGGTCGGAGTATGGGGACGTGAATTCTTCTGGATGCACTCATGATGACTTGGGTATGCAAATGATGGGTAATGTCGATGTTGATGATTTCACATTAGGGTTCTTGGCGGATTTCTGATTGAATTATGCTAGCTTAGCTAGCTTGTTCCTCCTGTTATCGATTTTGCCCTAATGTAAATTCCTTGTTAGTACTCTGTTCAACGAGCTCTCTCAAAACGAAATCACTATTTAATCGTATATTGAGAGCTCATTGTATGTTTTCACTATATATATAAAGTTCAAATATGCATGAGACTCTTTTTTTTAAAGAAGTCAATTGAACTTATTTTTCACTCAAATGATAGATGGCTAGCTAGCTAGTACAATGATGTAAATTATATTTAGAGAAATGATGCTTAACTAACTATAGTACAAGCAAAACATAGTTAATTAAGATTATATTCTATATATGGAATTAAAGCAAGTCTACTGTCTACTTAGTGGAGTTTGTACTACCTTAGCTTGCTAGATTTCATTTATTTGAAAAGTATCCCTTGGAAAATTATGTTGAAATAGTATTTAATATAGGAAGGCGACTTTCTATTATATTCCATTTAAAAATTGCAAATGAAAATTAAGATAAAGGTGCCAATAAAGCCATAAAGGTGAACGACAATGTTAAAATCCAAAATTCCATGGCCGATAGGTTGGTGGGAGTAGCTTCTTGTGAGGAGGTAAAGAAAGCTATCTTTGGAATGAAAAAATATGGTAGTCCTGGACCTGACGGTATCCCAGCGGCGTTCTATCAACACTACTGGGTGAGATTGGGCAGGCGATGACAAATATGGTCAATCAGGCTTTGAACAACGGGTCAGTCAACACGGACCTCCTTCAAGCCTTCATGACGCTAATCCCGAAGAAAGACACACCGGAAACGGCAGCAGACTTTAGGCCAATTACCCTCCTCAACGTGGGCTTCAAAGTCATCTCCAAAGTTTTAGTCAACAGATTAAGACCTCTCATGTGCAACCTCATCGGCCCGCACCAAAATAGTTTTCTACCGGGCCGATCAACAATGGACAACGTGATTCTCACACAAGAGGTGATACATACGATGAACACCAAGAAAGGCAAAAAAGGCTTAATGATACTTAAAGTTGATCTGCACAAAGCCTATGATAGTGTTTCCTGGACCTTCCTTGAAAACACACTAGCTGATTTTGGTTTCCCAAGACGCCTGATTAATCTCATCCTCTTTACACTTCGGGAGAGTGAGATATCTATCCTATGGAACGGTGGTCGGCTCCCACCCTTCAGATCGGGTCGGGGTTTGCGACAAGGGGATCCACTCGCACCCTATCTTTTCAACCTGGTCATGGAACGTCTAGCTTATGACATCCAAAATGAAGTCAACAACGGCCACTGGAAACCGATCCGCATCTCTAGAGGAGGCATAGGCATCTCTCATCTCTTCTTTGCTGATGACCTCATGCTGTTTGGAGAAGCAACCGAAAGACAAACAAAGATCATGATGGATTGTCTGAATAATTTCAGCAAAGCATCGGGTCTAAAGGTTAACCTTTCTAAATCTCTTGTTTATTGCTCACCCAATTTGGATGCAGGCACTAAAAGACTCATTGGCGAGAGCTTACAGATCCCCCTAGCGCCTAATCTGGGTACGTACTTGGGTATTCCCATGCTTCATAAACGGGTTTCGAAGCAAACGTTCTCCTCGGTGGTGGATAAAATGAGAAGAAAACTCACAGCCTGGAAAGCCAACTCACTCTCCATGGCCGGCCGGAGGGTTCTAGTTCAATCCTCTCTTGCCACGATCCCTACCTACACCATGCAATCTCTGGCGCTCCCAGTAAGTATTTGCAACGACATAGATAGAGTTTGCAGAAACTTCTTGTGGGGACACACTGAAGATTCAAGAAAGATCCATACGGTCAACTAGAATGTCATATGCAAACCCCGAACAGCGGGAGGTTTAGGCCTCAGAAAAGCTCGTGACTTTAATCTGGCGTTCCTCACCAAATTGGCTTGGCAAGTTTACTCCAATCAGAACAAGCTCTAGGTGAAAGCCCTAAGAGAAAAATATGTCAAACAGTCCGACTTTCTGAGGTTGCCTCCAAGCAGTAACGGGTCTTGGGGATGGAGAAGCATCTTGAAAGGCCGTAACATTCTTGCTCAAGGAGTTAGATGGAAGATTGGCAACGGCCACTCGGTTAATGTATGGCACGACCGGTGGATTGGCAACAACACACTCAGCTCCAGCCCGGAATGTACTATTCCACCCAACTACGAGGGGATCAAAGTAAAAGATCTGATCAATGAACAAAAGACTTGGGATGCCATGGCGCTGGACTTGTTTATTCCACAAAGTCTAGTCGATGTAGTCCGTGCGATCCCTATCCCCGACGAGGACTTGCAGGAAGATACGATCACATGGCTGCACACAAACTCATGTAATGTCTTTGTCTCTTCAGCTTTTTCCTTTCTAATTGAATCTGGTGATGCAGATGCTTCTCAAGAATGGATTTGGCGAGTTGCATGCGTGGAGAAAGTGAAGATCTTCATCTGGAAAATCCTAAACAATGGATTGCTCACCAACGAAGAACGCAAGCGGAGGGGTTTGGTAGAGTCCGCCAATTGTCCGCTCTGCAACTTAGGCAATGAAACCGTAGATCATCTCTTCAGACAATGCGATCGGGTGAAAGATATTTGGGAGCTGGCCGAACCTCCGGCTGATTTCAATTCGAGCAGTCACTTACCGATAAGTTCTTGGTTAAAAAAGGCATGTTCGAATGCAAAAACGACGGGAAAGGGCATCATCTGGTCGACAATGTTCCCTTATATGCTATGGCATATCTGGTTAGCAAGGAACAACGTCATCTTCAACAATGTTCACACTACAGCGGGAGAGGTGATCAGACGTGCTACAGATGATACTAAGGAGGCACAACACCTCCTTCTCAGACATAATGGTCCGGTGACAACCAAACAACAGTGGGTCGCATGGGTTCCTCCTCCTCACGGCATGGTGAAACTCAACACGGATGGAGCGATGAAGTCGAGCTCGAGACTGGCAAGTGCAGGAGGTCTCTTCAGGGACCATCACGGCGATTGGATGTTGGGTTTTACCTCCAATATTGGGTGTGTACCAACAGCTTCATGGCAGAACTATGGGGTGTTAGAGAGGGGCTCCGAATTGCAAAAAACCAAGGCTTTGAAAGGATCATGATAGAAGCTGACTCAGAGGCGATGATCCAAGCTCTGGAAAGCGATTCGGCACCAACTACTCATGAGAACACCTTAATCAAGGAGTGCAAGCATGTAATGAAGCAGTTCCACACAATCAAGCTAAGTCATGTGTACCGGGAGGGAAACCAGTGTGCAGACTTTCTTGCGAATCGAGGGCAACATGCGGTGTGGGGAACGACTATTCTGGATCAGCCGCCCGACGATATGAGAGATCTTCTTCTTCGCGACTCGCAGAGCATTGCAACTTGTAGAAGACGTTAGCCCAGGGGCCTTCCGGCCCTTCCATCCACCAAAAAAAAAAAAAAAGCCATAAAGGTGAAAGGACAGTGCATGAGGTTGAAATATTGAATTCAATGAAGAAGTTGATGTGCCGTGTTTATCAAGAAAATTTGAAGTAATAATGATCAAATATGTCATTAAATACACATCAAAATTTAATTAGATTTCAATTCATTTCTTAAATATATTGCAAATAAATTCTTGAATTTACTAAATTCTTACCATTGAAAGAAGTTATTATTAATAATTAATGTTACGTTTCTTTTATTTCTTTATTCATCAACACCAAGACTAAATTATTTTTTTCTTCACTTCAAAAGTATGTGTCATCAATACCAAGAATAAACCAATTTCTTCTTTAGACCATAACTTTAAGGATGATCACGGTTCAGTTCGAATTGGTCATCAAATTAGGTATTTTAACAATAGAACTGAAATTGAAACCGTAGGGATAATTCTGATTACGGTTCAAAATTGAAACTCAAAAGATTTTGGTTTCGATTTATTAAAATCATAAATTGGAACTGTCGGTTCTGGTTTGAAACCAGTCGGCTTCGATTCTGAATTGGAAAACAAATTCTAAAAAAGTTTAACTGTTGAATTCGAATTATTTAAAAAATAGAAAATAATTTTTTTTTATTAAAAAAAAATCGAATCGACGGTTTAAACTGAAACCACCGATTCTGATTTATTATTTCTCATAACTGTGAATCATTCAAAACTAAAATCAAACCGCAGTCATATTAAGTACACTTTCTTCAATTTATCAACATCAAGATTAAACCTATATAATCGAAGTTTGACAACCTAGAAATTATGGATTCTCTCCGGAGAACGTACAACTCATGAATGAGCTCTCTTCAACATATTGGGTTTTTGGGATAGAACTCAGAAGTTGATTCTCTAAACATTTGAAAAATTATTTAGAGCAACCTCATTAGTGAAGTTTTTTCCTCCAATTTTTTGTTGGCTCCAAGATCCACACACATCAGCAACAACTATCTCACTCAACCTCAAAAATGATATAGACACACTATTTTACTCTATTATATTTCAAAGGTGTCAATAAAGGTGAAAGGATAGTGCATGACAGCATGCGGTTGAAATGTTGAATTCAATTAAAAAAGTTGATGTGCCATGTTTATCAAGAAAAATTAAAGTAATAATTATCAAATATATATGTCATTTTTTTGGTAATAATATTATTATTAATCAATCTATAATGTTTGAAGTACAAGAAATAAGTATTTAATTTATAAAAATACAAATAGTCCAAATCATGATATGAATGGTAAATGATAATATTCTCAATAATACATAGGAGGAAGAAAGAATTGAAACCAATTTCTTCTTCATACCATAAATTTAGGAATGATGATTACGGGGTTCAATTCGAATTGGACACTGTACTGTAGCAATAAAACAGAAACTAAAATTGTAGGGATGATTCCGATTATGGTTCAAAACTAGAACTTAAAAGATTCGAGTTTTAATTTATTAAAATCATAAATCAGAACCGTCGGCTCTGGATCGGTTCCAAACCTGAATTGGAAAAAAAAATCTAAAATTTTTTAATTGTTAAATTTGGACTATTTTAAAAATAAAAATAGAATTTAAAAAAATAGTTCAAACTGACGGTATATATGAAGATTTAGTTGAGAGAATTTGGGAAAACTTTATGAAATGACTAATGTCTTTCAATAATTTGAGAATTTGAAGTGTAATGTTAATCTTTAGCTACACTCGAATGGCAAAAAAAATATGTTTGTCAAACTCAATAATTAATTAATTATTTAATACAAAATGATATAAATAAAAAATGACTAAGGTGTTCCTTAATAATTTAGAAATTTAAAATGCATTATTAATATTAACAAAATTTATTAATGGTGAACGAAAATTGCCACTTTAATTTACCGATAATTAAAGTGGAAAATTTGTGTATTGTAATATATAATTCGTAGACCAAGTCTACAATATATGTATAATTAATGGACTAAAACCGTTATTTAAAAAAAACTTATTTTCCATTATTATTATTATTATTATTATTATTATTATATAACAAATAATAATATGTTCATTTTTGGGGAAATGAACCAAACACATAAACACTAGAAAATTAAATTATTTTTTCAGAAAATGAGTCATTTTTCTTTTCAAAAATATTTTCTAGATTCCCAGACAACCTAAAATCAGGGCGGGTCCAAACATTTTAGAGGCCCTGGGCGAAATTAAAAAACTAGGCCCCTTATATGAAAAACTAAAATTTAAATGTAATAATACTAAAAAATAATAATATCAAATAACATGAAATACTATTAGATAATTTTCAACATTTTTTAAATACAAAAGTAATCATGACAAAAAAAATTCTACGCGCTATGCAAAATCATCGATAATTGCATCAAAATTAACATTCTCTAGCATATCCTTCTCAATACACAAAATCGTCATTAACATGGCCTTGGTCATTTAAATTTTATTTAGATTGTTTCAAATTTTCATTAAATGATTCTGATAATTTTATGAAAAATTTATTTATAGCTCCTCTTTGATGTGATTCTATTAGCTGCTCTACTTGTTTTTTTTTTCTTTTTTTCACCATCACATAAATGCTTTTTAGGTAACTTTACATAAAACAATTTTAAAACAACTCGAAAACTACGATTTTTTTGTTCATTTCTTCTTTCACTTTCTATCCATGTAAATATAATGGATGATATAGAACTTAATAACTCAGGTTAATTATAATTCAAAAATTATATATATATATATATATATATATATATATATATATATATATATATATATATATATATATATATATATATTCTAGAATTACAGAAATCACAAAATTCATTATCCAAATCCCTAATGCCTTATAGGTGTGCTGTGTTGCATGTGTGTAGTGTTGCATATTCCTGCAATCTCATCTATTCTTAATTTTTTGTTTTCTAATATAATTATAACACTAATTTTTATTTTCTAATATAATTATAACAGTAACTTTTTATTTTTAATATAATTATAACACTATAATAGATATATGTATACATATACATATATATGGATGGGCCCCTTCTATCATGCTCAAGACCGGCCCCGCCTAAAATGACAATGTATCAAGTTTAATTTACAAAATGAATGTACGATATAATTTGCACTAAATTATTTAGGAGAAATCCATATATTCACTCACCAATCTCACAACTCCTAGTAATTACCAAAATTCTATCATTATTATTACAATATATATTTTTTTAAATTAAAGATGATTATGATACACAATTAAGATCTTCATTGTTCAAGGCTGCAGACTGGTTTTTCCGGCGATCGCCGAAAAGTCGCCGACAAAATCAAGGCCGTGCAACGCCCAAACCAGCGCCACCGAGGAGACGAAGACGGCGACCGGACCAATCATCCACAACAACACCGGAAACGCCATGCAAAGCGCCCTGTTGCCCACCACGGCCAGCTTGAAGCCTCGTTCCAGCACCGTCTGCGTGTGCGACGGCGGCGGCGAGGCGGAGAAGTCGTCGGCCCCCACCGCGTTGACCAAGAAGTTGGCGTCGATCAAGTTGGCGATGGCCATGGAGCTGCACATGAAGCTGGCGAGCAGGAAGATGGCGGCGCAGCCGAGTTTGAGGACTATGAGGCGGCCGGAATGTAGGCCGAGGAGTGGGCCGTGGAAGAGGTGGGAGGCGGCGTTGAAGGCGTTGTTGGTGAGAGCCGCCAGGGAAACGATGATGATTACGGTGATTGTGGCTGTGAGGATGGACGCCATTAATGTGTTTCTCAGGCTTTGCACCGCTAACATGCCCTTCTTGTCATTTCCCTATATATATGGAATTCAATTCCCTACTGTTACAATAATATATACTTTCATCATTTATATACTCCATATTTTGTTTTTCATGACTTTCTCTTTTCGATAAGTATTACATTTTTATTTTGACTATACTCGTCTTGCAAATAAATATTATAAGACGGTTTCTTAGAAAATCGAGCCATTATTTTCATAAAAATAGTTTCATATATATTTTCAACTCTATTAGAATTGATATTTAATATTAGAATAATGGTCAAATAAGCCATCGAATTATAAATCAAACTGCAATTAGACCATCATACTCGAAAAAAAATTACAATTTGGTCCCTGAACAACACAAGTTCAAGCAATTAAACCTAAAGTGACATGTTAACCAGGTAATTAGATAACGTGATAGTTGCCAAATTTAGGTCCATATGATTGGATAATTAAAGTTGACTCGATTTACCATTATAATGATTCAATCTTTAATTTGGTAACTACCACATCATCTAATTATCCAGTCAACAGGTCACTTTAGCTTTAATTGCTTGAATTTATATTATTCAGAGACTAAATTATAATTTTTTTGAGTTGGATAACCTAATTACAGTTTAGTGTATAATTTGATGACATATTTTACCATTATTCTTTTAATATTCACAGGTTAAAATGACATGAAAAAAAAATATAATGAAAAATTAGAGTTCAACTAACCTTGATTCCCTTCTCCAAGGACTATTTTAACAACTATGACTACTTTTTTTTGACCATTAATGGGCAGAAAACCACGGAAATGCCCAACAACTACTTGACCAAATTTACAAACCACTTTCTAGCTAGGGTAGTTAGAATTTAGAAATACCGACCAAGAATTTTGCAAATTTTTCAAAGTGGTGTGATGGTTAGTTTCTAATTACGCCTTTAAATGGCTAAATTATCATATTATATCTATTTTTTTTATATATAAAATTAAATAAGACTTAACATAGGACAACCCAGCCAAGTGAGTCAAACTGTTGATTTGATAACATTAAGAATTATCTTTTTGAGTTGAGTCAGTTATAAACAACTTAGACGACGGATTTATTTTCATGTGACAAATATAAAAGAAGATTAAAGGGAGGTGGGGTTGGGGCTTGCTTGCCTGATTGTAATCCTGAAGCCAGGATCTCCGCTTGAGCATGTTGAGGCCGATGGTGGTGGCGGCGGGCTTGTGCTTGAGGCGGTGGCAGAGATAGGCATGGTACCCGATGGTAAGGGAGAGGCTCAAGGGAACCAATATGGTGTCCAAGAACACAATGAATGCCATTTTTCATGCCAACTAACTAACTAATAATTCATCAGGGAGCAGATCAGATCAGAGTGTATTATATCGTGTGTGTTGGTATGTGGTCAAAAGGTTAGAGAAAAGCAACCAAATATATTTTAATGTGTTGTTGGAGGATGATAAGATGTGTTGAATTGCTTTAATGTGGTGCGTGCATGCTTAGTGGATTTCAAACTCATCCCATCATCAAGTTAGTAGAAGTTGTGTCAAGACCACCACCATTATTGGAACATTATCCGCGTAATATTACATGTACTTTTGTCTGTTCATTTCATCAGATTATATCTTAGACCTCATGAACTCGTTCTCATGCCCATAAAAAAGTAATAAATCGAGTCAACATTAAGACTCAACATTTTTGCGTACAAAGAATCCAATCGAAACCTAACCCTTAATAATTTTCTCATCATCATGTCGTTCCAAACCAATTTTTATAAATAGAAACTCTCATTTACTAGAGTACTAGACTAATTTTTTGAGAGTAACGAGTCACAATTTTTATTATCTTCTTTCTCCTCTGTCAATCAAATAACAAAACTTAGCAAAAATTTTACTCCATATATACGAGTTTATGAATATATCATTTTCCAAATGGTTAACCTCTTTTGGGGGATAGGGACTTAATTGCGTCCAAGTGGAATGGTTTGTTTGCATGCCCACTTAATGCTCTCATCTTAATTATGTATTACTCCTACCAAACTTTGCAAAGAGCATCACCAATAATTCACTATACTATTATTGTTGGATATATGTGTCCTTCAACATAAGCTTTTTAAATTAGGTACATTTTAATTAATTAATCATTCATTTTTATCTATAATAAACCCTTTCTTTACCTCTTAAACATATCTCATTATTGGTTGATGTGTTGCAATATAATTATAGTATTTTGGTATCTATATATAATGTATCATAGTCCATTTTACTATTACATAAATTAAAGTCATTAACAGTGCAGCCTAACTCACAATATATGTATTGATAATTTACAACTCTATTTTAATTTACTTCCTATAAATACAAATCAACTTGATGTCTCAGAGACCGATACTCCATCGATATCATTGGTATCTCAAGACTTTTCGCCTTAAAGAAAAAGGTGAACGGTCGGTGACAACAAAGTGACATACACATGCACCTATATATAGTCGCTAGCCCTAGTGTTACTATATGAACAACACATACTAAAGCCTCACCATTTTAAAACAAATTCCATACATCAGTCCTGGTTCTGAGCATGGCGGTAGTCATGAAAGACTTAATAGATGTTAAGCGGTCGTTTACTTCATTTCTCTGTTTTTACATTTCCAGTTTTCCATTTCTCCATTTTTCCAGTTTTCCATCTCCATTCCTCCAGTTTTCCATTTCTCCATTCTTCCAGTTTTTCATTTCTCTAATTTTTTATTTTGTTAAATACAATAATAATAATAATAATAATAATAATAATAATAATAATAATAATAATAATTGATAGTTGAAGGATTATGGGTGATTAACTTTGGACTATGGATAATAACAATTTGGAAGTCGAAGGACCGTAGGTGGTCAATAATAATAATAATAATAATAATTATAATAATAATAATAATAATTGATAGTTCAAGGATCATGGGTGATTAACTTTAGACTAAGGATGGTAACAATTTGAAAGTCGAAGGACTGTGGGTGGTCAATAATAAGAATTTTAATAATATTAATAACAATAAAAATAATAGTAGTAATAATTATAATAATAGACATTTAATAATATTAATATTAATAACATTAATAATAGTAGTAATAATAAGAATAAAAAATCTGAAGCTTCACTGAAATAGAAATTTAATAATAATAATAATAATAGTAAAAGTAAAAATTATAAAAAAATCTAAAGCGAAACATTAATAATATAGTAAAAATTATAAGAAACTGAAGTGAAAGGGCTGAAGAAGGCAAAAAGGCGCGGAAGCAAAAGGGGCGCATAGTAGAAGTTGAACCTAGGACCTCAACTTAAGTAATACTGTTCACCCGTTTTTTTCCAATTCTTCCAAATGGAGAACTCAAATTTGGCTCTCTCCAAATTCCTTAAGAAAGATGGAGAAATGAGATGGAATTACACTTTGGAAGAATAGATTTAGTAAACAACATCTCTCATTTTTCTTTCTCCACTTCTTCAATTCTCCATTTTTTTGGGAAAATCCTCAATTTTTCCAAGTTACTAAACAACCCCTAAATTATGTTGTATTTTGACCTATAATGTTTTAATTGGTTTTTAAAAATGAATCATAATTTTAATAAATAAAATCAAGATGTGCCACTCAAGTGTTATTCTTTTGAGAAATACACATATTATTTTTCTAACAAAAATATCTTAAATTTTGTTAATGGTGGACAATAGGAAGCAACGTTCCAAAGGCCTTGTGGTCAAGCGGCATGAAGTGATTCTCCCAAGTGGGAGGTCATGGGTTTGAGCCTCAGTGTGGGCAATGTTGACTTTGTTGGGCTTCAGTAAATTGAGAAAGTATCATGGACAGATACTAGATGTAACAGGAATGAAATTATCAAATTCCTTTAGATGACATATTCTTTTATCAAACCATAAGATTCCTTCTCTCCATCTTCATTTGAAAATTTCATTATAACCCAAAAAGTTTTATTTATTTAAAATTTCATTTTTTAATTTGAAATAGTGTGAAAAGAAGATATGCTATTATTTTTTATTATTAAATAAATGATATTTAGTTGCTATTTTTCTTATTAGAAATACTATATATTAAAAATGTTTGCTTAAATATTAATATTTATTAAATGCACTTTTTATATAATTAGATACTATAATAAGTTTATAGTATCTAATTATATTGATTAGAAATTAGATACTAAAGATATTTATGGTTGATAATTATCAATCCTTATCCCCCCTCCCCCCACCCAAAAAAAAAAAAATTAAAAAGAAAAAAGAATAGAGCTTAGACAGATGAACACGACAGCGGAAAACAACCCTAAGATAATTTATTTTTTTGAGTTTTTTCCACTTTTGGTCTTATGACTTTAGTGTTTCCGTCAATTTAGGTACACGACTTTCATTCATGACATAAGTAGTGCTTGACTTTGATTTTTTTTCTACTTTTAGTCCTTGACTTTGATTTGTTTTTCACTTTTAGTCCTTTTAGCCATCCGAGCGACAACTTTTAATTGGAATCAACAAACTATTGTGTCATTAAGGGTAAAAGTGTCTTTTGATAAAGCTCTAAATATATTTATAAATAAAATTAGATAAAAAATAGGAAAAAGAAACGTTATTTGCTTGTTTTGCTTCGCTTTTTAAGCGACAACTTTTAATCAGAATCAACAAATTGTTGTGCCATTAAGAGTAAAATTGTCTATTGATGAATCCATAAATACATTAAACGTTATTTACCCTTAATGGCACAACAGTTTATTGATTTCGATTAAAAGTTGTCGCTCATATGGCTGAAAGGACTAAAAATGGAAAAAAAATCAAAGTCAAGGACTAAAAGTGGCAAAAAAATTAAAGTCAAGCACTACTTATGTCATGAATGAAAGTCGTGTTAACTAAAGTCATAGGACCAAAGGTGGAAAAAACTCTTTTTTTAAAGGTAGAAAACGACACCGTTTTGAAATGTTAAGTTTCAGTGCACCGTTGTTTTCGTCGACCAGTCTGGTGGAGACACTTTTTTCCAGAGAAGTCTGGTCTTAATCTCTTCCTCCTCCTCCTCCTCCATAACCACCACCGCCAACTGCCGGCAACGGCGTAGAGAACAAGCAAGCCACTAATGAAAGGAAAAATCTCCCGGTTTTGGGCCGGATTTATACTGCTCTTACTCTACGCCCATAGCTCACTCACAGATGTCTCTGCTTCAGTCCACGACTATCGAAATGAGCGCTTCATTCCAAAGTCCAACGCCTTCTTCTTCCATGGCGGCACCGAAGGCCTCTTCGCTTCCAAGCTCAACCACTCCCCTGCTAATTCCTCCATTGACAAACCTCTCAAAGGAAAATCCTTCATCAGGTCTCTCTCTCTCTCTCTCTCTCTCTCTATCTATCTATCTATCTATCTATCTAGGTTTTGAGGATCACTGGTCGAGTGATGCATTTAAGGATCCGGATGGATTTCACACTGGTAGTTGGATTTTGCAGGTTTGAGGATGTTACATTTGTGAGGACAAAAGAATCAATTGATAGTAAAAGTAAGATGCAGAGCAAAAACGGTTTGATTGAGGCCATTATTCTCGAGGTGAAAGACAGGGAGAGCATCGGGGACGCGTTTTCGAAGTCTAATGCTATATGTTGCACTAAACAGCTTTCTGAGGATAAGTTCTGTACTGTAGGAGAGGTTATAATAAAGATAAACTCTGATAACCCGGAGTGGCCGAAACGGATCCAGATATTTTTTGAAGGAGATAGCCAGGAAGCTAAAATGGATCCCCAATCAGTTGAAATCAACACTACGGGGATGTACTATCTCTATTTCATGTACTGTGATCCACAGCTCCAGGGTACAGTTATAAGAGGAAGAAGTGTGTGGAAAAACCCTGATGGTTATTTGCCTGGGAAAATGGTTCCTTTAATGACTTTCTATGGAATTGCATCTTTAGCTTATCTCGTGCTTGGTTTATTCTGGTTCCTAAGGTTTGTCCAGTACTGGAAGGATGTTATTCAGTTGCATTCGCACATTACAGTTGTTATTGCTCTTGGCATGGTTGAGATGGCCCTCTGGTACTTTGAGTATACGAATCTTAATTCTACAGGGAACAGACCAATGGCAATTACACTCTGGGCAGTGACAGTTAGTGCTGTAAAGAAGACGTTGTCCCGTGTGCTTCTTTTGGTGGTCTCTATGGGATATGGTGTTGTCAAGCCTACACTTGGTGGTGTAACCTCTAAAGTATACCTTTTAGCCCTGGTTTATTTTATTGCTTTGGAGGCACTTGAACTTGTTGAACACCTGGGGAATGTCAATGACTTCTCGAAAAAAACTAGGTTATATTTGGTTTTGCCTGTTGCATTCTTGGATGCCTGGTTTATTTTGTGGATTTTTTCATCATTATCAAAAACACTAGAAAAGCTCCAGGTAAGATTTTGGTTTCAAATCCTTGTGTTTCCCTTATGTTCAATCTTTAAAGTACTGATTATACTTTACCTTAGTTTCATCATTATCCAAAACACTACAAAAGCTCCATGTAAGTTTTATTTATTTCAAATCCATCTCTTTACCTTATGTGCAATCTTTTTAAAGGACTGATTGTACATGACAGTAGTAACATGTTTGCATGTATGCATTAAGGCTATAAATATTGGCATATGTCTAGGTTTTTTGTCATAAATAAGTTGGCTTGTAAACCTACTGCTCACAAGCTTAATTTTATTCTGGATAGATAAATCTCCTTGCATCCCATAAAGATTGAACTTTGTATAATTAAGTTTATTCTAATATTCCCATGCCTGCAATACACATCCCTTGACTCCCATCAATTAACTTCGTTCTTTGATCCTAGCCAATCTTCAGTTAAAATGCATAAATTTTGGAGAATATATTAAGCATTAACAATTACCTTGAGTTCTGCGCTTGAGGACATGTACAAGTGTCATATCACCATTTCATGGTCACATGCCTGAAGTTTTTTCTTTGCTGAAGCTGCTTGTTCAAATAGAAAGCAAACTTTCACTTGGCTTATGCACAAGTACCGAATAATGCATTGAGGATGTAGTGGGCCGGTTTTTCTTCTTTTGAAATGTTTCTCATGGTTCTTGCTTTCATCAGTTTCATGGTTCTATTGTCCTCTGTAACGCAGGTGCGAAAGAGCATTGCAAAGCTGGATCTCTACAGAAAGTTTACCAACTCCCTTGCAATCTTTGTGCTGCTCTCCATTGCTTGGGTTGGCTATGAGGTAATTTTTTCCACTGCTAATAATTCCCAACAATTTCATGGGATCAATGGGTTGCCTTTAGTGTCACACAGTGAGAAGAATCTTCTATTAAAATGATGGCGATGGCCATGTTAAATAACAGACAACTTGTTAATTCTCTCTTCATTTTTTTTTATTTTTTTTTCTAAATCTCCTGCTAATATTACATCTGCAAATCATGATGATCTCCAATGTCTGATATGTTGGCTCAGCTATACTTCAATGCAAGTGACCCATTAAGTGAGTTGTGGCGATTTTCATGGATAATTCCTGCTTTTTGGACAGTCCTAGCATATTGTTTGTTGGTGGTTATATGTGTTCTTTGGGCTCCTTCACGTAATCCTACCAGGTACACTTTCCTGATAGAGGCCTTCATCTCTCTTTTAGTCACATTACCAATTGCTTTGTTGACTGATAGACAGTACTAACATCTGTCCCAATTTTAGTGATGGCTATTGAATCTGATGATGGTATGCCGTGACCTTGATATATTTCTGAAGAAACATTCAGTCCATTCAGATGCACATGTTTATATAATAAAAAACTGCGCTTAAAATGTTCTGACGTTTTCTATTTTGATGTGAAAAATTGGTCATGTCAGGATATGAAACTAACTCAACGTCTTTATACATAATGGCACCTTGATATACTTCTAGGAGACACTTGGCCTATTTTTTCGTTGGTACAATGAATTGCTAGGGAAATTAGATCTCAAATTTTCATACCTAATCATTTTGGTGCGAGACAAATTGATGTGAAAATAGAAACAACTTAACAGGGAACAAAGTTCCTTTACTGCATATAGATGCGAGACAAAAGTCTATTTAGCAATGAACATCACACACACTGATACAAAACTTGACCCAAACGGGAGCAACTCACTCAACCAAGTTAGTCAGGCTGTTGATTTGGTAACTACAAGGTTACAAGTTCGACTCCCAACCGGAGCGGCCTAATGACCTTCTTGGTTTGAGCTAGTTAGCTATGAGCAACCTAAGCTGGTTTATTTCCTTGTGGTCCTTTGTTGGCTAGGGTCACAAGGCAGGGTTTACCCAATGCACACTCTCGGGTAGTGGGTGCGGGTTTTCCTCATCACCAAAAAAAAAAAACTTAACCCAAACTCGCCTTGCCTGTACAGTCTTGAAATGAAAACATAAGAAGGAAATTTCTATTTCCTAGGTAGATCTTTTTTGACAATTTCTTGTTATCAGTTTCACATTTGCATAGAATGTTAAACTGATTGTAGCGCAGTGATTCTTGAAATCCTTATATTGTTCTCATATGCTGCTGCTTTGGATTCCTCTACGCTCCATCTGATTATGGACAAACAGTATATTACTTCTGCAAGAAAATAAACGAAAACGGGAAACTAATATGTAGAGGTGTGATATTGTGTATCACTGATGATAATATCTCAGTTAAATTTAACTTTACTGTCTGAATACTAGATATGCACACTCTGGGGACAGCACAGATGACTTTGATGAAGAGGCTATTGCGCTGACAAGCGTGGTGAGGGTGGTTGGCGACACCGGAACCAAGCTCGAAAGGAAGGAAAAGAAGGGGTCCGCGTCAACTGACCACTTAACAGAGCGAGAAGATCTCGAAGAGGACAAGCGAGAATAGACGGATAGTAACTACTGCACTGACCCCGATGGATATCGAGCATCATTTTCTTGGTAGCAAGATGCAAGGTATCAGGAAACTTTGATGCAGTTAGTTTATGTACAGAGGTGGTGAAATTTGTATAGTGAAACCTCACAAGTGAAACTTCAATGACTGATCCCCTCTCTTGCATGATGCCAATGATTCAAATCTCACTTTTCTGTTGCATTTTATCCTTGGAAGTTGGTCACATTTTCATATTTACATCTACAAGAACAAGTATTGCACCAGAAACTATTGGCACGGGTAAAGGTACATTATTTTTTGAAAATTTAAAAGTATATTATTTGTATACTAAAATTTACATTATATAAAATAATGTACTTTTAGTACTCAAATAATATATTTTCTGTGAATAAAAAGTCAATTTTAATATACTAAAAGTACATTATTTGATAGTATGGAAAATAATGTATTTTCAATATTCGAATAATATACTTTGTATACATAAATAATGTACTTGTTATTTATAGTGGACCATAGTATACACAATAATGCTCCGGTGTTGATTGGTAGCATAGCAGGAATTATTGGTATTGGTGTTGATTATACCATATTAAAAACTATTGATGTTGGCATTGATCGGTACTATATTGGTTTTGGTATTGATTTGTACTATATTAGATATTACCAACACGAGTGTTAATTGGTGCCATACTAAAAATTATTGATACTGGTGTATATCATATTTGGAACTATTGATATGGATATTGATTAAATACAGACAAGTTATAGAATGAGATGATCATAGTTCCAAAAGATATAAGGAGCAGACCTATGCCACGAAGCAACTAAAAAATTTCCATGATTTCCACGTTGGAAAAAGTCATTTTCTAGTGCTGCATCACAGATTTATTAGATATACCAACCCACCCTATACTGTACTTTTATTTCTTTCCCTCTTTGATACATATCTTCTTTAAAATAATACACGTGCATACAATATAGACCATTGGATGCGCTCATATTGAGAAAAAAAAATGTAATGTCATTTTGGTAATTCCTGCACCATGTATATTTTGGTGGTGTACTAGGTGTTGTGCACGTTTGAGTGAACTGTGGTGTACCACATAGTTCTGGTCTATGGTGCACTAGTGGAAAAAATGTCATGATAATTTCTTACACTAAGTTTATTTCAATGGTACACTAAATGTTGGTATGTCGTACACCACAAAGTTCTAGTTAGTGGAAGTGCAGGTGCATGGTGCACATATCTAAGTGCATCATCAAGAAAGTATCTGAAGCCTCTGTTACACTTAGGAGTGGTCTATGGTGTACTTAGGAGTTGAAGCACCACCAAACATATGTAAATGCACCAAGTCGCATGACTACACATAAAAGGGTTGGTCACATATGAACTACGCCCTATATATATATATGATATGGATAATCCTCACCCGACCCAATAATCGTATTAGGTCAAGGCTGACCTATCGTACTTGGAGGCTGGCACTTAAACCCTGTAACCCTATAAGATAGCGGGATGACCAAATATGTCAGGAAACATAAGACACTCGAGCTAATCAATGGGCACCCTGACCTGAATCTGTGCATGTAACCCATGCGTCACACATGCCGGGGGGCCGACAAATGTCTCCTCCCTTCTCCTATAAATAGCGCATTAAATGTAGGGAGAAAGGACTTTTGGCTGCTTCTACAAGCTAAAGGCAAACTGATCCACTGTCACATATTCCGAACCCAACATCTTAAACCAACAAGCAGACTAGGCTAAGGAACCAGGCTCGCGCTAGCCTTTAGCCCCATATCTCGTAGTTTATATTGTCTGTATTTACTACATCAATACACACACACACACACACACACATATACATATAACTCAATTAGACACGTAGCCTACCAAATCGTGTATTAAGAAATTCGAATTTAGCTCGACTTGTTACTAAAATTACTTAAACTCATGTTCAACTCGACCAAAATAAATCATATTTGAACATTCATCCAATTCACACTTTTCTTACCAAGTTAAGTGTCTAACCAATTCAACTATGATGACAACAAAATGGCAAGGGTGAATGACCGAAATGACAATGCATGGCAAGGAATTGACAATATTAGGAACGCTAAGAAAGCTAGACAAAAATGAAAAAAACTCATTTGGGACATGCGTTTGATGTCAGAAACGCATGTCCCATTTATGTTTTTTTTTTTTTAATTTTTTATCGGAATATAGAATCCAAATGCAAATGAGACTTGCGTTTGCTTTATTAAAATAAAAATAATAATAATAATAATAAAAAAGGTCGCTGACGACGACCATGGTTGCCTTCTCCTTCCCCGTGGTCGCCGCCGGCCATCAATATTTTTTTTAACCATCGAAAAAAGAAAAAAAAAATACAAATGAGACGTGTTTCTGACATCAAAGGCATGTCCCAAATGAGATTTTTTTTTTTTTTTTGGTCCAACTTTCTTAACGTTCCTAATATTATTAATTCCTTGCCATACATTGTAATTTCAACCATTCACCCAAATGGCAAATGTGGACTTCAAGTAAAGAGCCATTGGATGAAACACGGAAAGCATGCATCAATTAACGTACGTGGCATTCATACGTGGACTTCAAGCAAAGTGCCATTGGATGAAACAACACATAGTGGGCCCACATTCAAATGTGGTCCCATTTTCTATTTTTCTTTTATATAAAAATCATGCAAAATACAAAATACAAAATAAATTAAATAATACATCAAAATACTCCAAAAAAAGAAATTGTACTCGTTTAAGATACCTAAATAATTGACGATTAAGACATTTATGTTTTTAGTAATTAACAAATTACACGACTTACACGTGATTAATGAAAGTTATCTAAATTACTAATTATATTGCTACAATATTAGGTGTAGGGTTGCATTAATTAAAACTTCAATTGCAATACTACAAAGCTTTATTAGCATTAAGTAATGTAAATATAGCTTTCACTCACTAGATTAATATTTAATAGTTTATCATAATTTTCTAGATTCTGTTCCGTTTGATTGCAACCCTTTCATCTAAGGAAATTTATTGATATTTTCAATGTATTGTGTTTTGAAAATTTTCTTTAATATGTGCCCATAAAAGTGTTGTTTAAAGAATAAGAATTGGTCTCGTGAGTGGTTGCAAGTTTGCAACCATCCTCAACTTTTAAATTTTATCTCTGTGTTGACACTTTTTTTATTGATATTTTTAGAAAAAAATTCAAATCATTACTGATGTTCTTGAGAATTGAGTTTAAAAAAAAAATCACTTTACAAATAATTGAGAAACAAAAAATGTTATTTTATCATAATTTATGACCATAAATGCCACTTTTTTATTATTAAATATCCTTATGATATCCGATCATTAGATGACTAAAGAAAAAAATCTTTTATAAACCAACAAATGCCTACAAAATTTTGTTATATTGGAACTCTATGTATTTGAATTTGACTACAAATCCTTATCACAGTCTTTTTAAGACTCTCTTGTATATATACCTGCACTCTTGTATATTTGTCATCAAGTTCTGTTAATACAATTAAATACAGTTCTCATCTAGTATCAGTGGTTGACTCTCTCCTTTCGACCATAAATTCCGGCCCGGATCTTTTGACTCCATTGAACGGCGACCGTAAATTCTAGAACGTAAGTGGTTCCTTTTCAATCTAACAAAATCCTTTTAATCAAAAGTTTTTCTTCAAAATATATTTTTATGGTATATTAATAAGAAATAGATATTTTCAAAAAAAAAAAAAGAATTAGATTGATAAAATATAGTGTATAAAAGGCATGTAATTTATGAAAACTGTATCCTAAATTCTTGTTTTTATCACCGAAGTTTTCTACTATCCTATTACGGAGTATACTTTCCTTCACGCATGACACGTATTTTCTCCTGTGTTTTTTTCCTCAGATAAATCAAGGAAAAGGGCCCAGAAACAGTCGATTGTTCCTTATTTCAGTTGTTCCTTTTCTTCTCATTGAAAATTCATAATCAGCTCCGTATTTCTTTCTTGACTAAAGCTTCGTTTCTTCTCAGAAGAAGCTAAGTTCAGAGGACCCAGATTAAGTTGTAAAAATCTCATCTTTATGCTTGATCATAACTGGGTAGGATCTGGTTCGTCATAATTCGCAATAAAGATTTGATTTTTGTTGTGAATTTGTGAGGCTCTGGTAGTTGGGAAGCCCGGGGCTGTTTTTGCGGTCTGGGTAGTTTTGTTTGATTGGGGAAGAGTGAGAGACTGAGAGAGAGTAAAGATGAGGGGAAAGTTAGGGCTTATAGTGTGTTTGTTGTGGTTTCTTCTGTGTGGGTCAAGTTTGGGGAGATTTGTAGTGGAGAAGAACAGCCTGAAAGTGACATCGCCGGAGTCTATCAAGGATTTGTACGAGTGTGCAATTGGGAATTTTGGGATTCCTCAGTATGGAGGGAGCATGGTGGGCACTGTGGTGTACCCAAAGGCCAATCAGAAGGCATGCAAGAGCTTCGATGATTTTGATGTCTCCTTCAAATCTAAGCCCGGGGGCATGCCTATCTTTGTTGTTGTGGATCGAGGAGGTATGGTGTTGACTGTTGAATTTCATCTAATTAGTTTTTGTTTTTATTATTATAAGTTTTTATTTGGTTTAATTCTAAAAGATGCTTCTTTTTTTGTTTGTGGTTATCTTTGAAAGAATGCTACTTCACTCTAAAGGCTTGGAATGCTCAGAGAGCTGGAGCTGCTGCAATTCTTGTTGCTGATGATAGGGTTGAGCCTTTGATCACAATGGATTCCCCTGAGGAAGAAGATGCCCAGGCAGATTATCTACAGAACATAACTATCCCATCTGCACTTATTAGCAAGTCTCTTGGGGATAAAATTAAGAAAGAAGAATCTAAAGGGGAAATGGTTGTCATAAGTCTTGATTGGAGGGAGGCTCTTCCCCATCCTGATGAGAGAGTTGAGTATGAGTTTTGGACAAACACTAATGATGAGTGTGGGCCTAAGTGTGAGAGCCAGATAGAGTTTGTTAAGAATTTTAAAGGAGCTGCCCAGATACTTGAGAAGAAAGGGTATACTCAGTTCACTCCACATTACATAACTTGGTACTGCCCAGAGGCTTTTACTTTGAGCAAACAATGCAAATCTCAGTGCATTAACCATGGAAGATACTGTGCTCCAGACCCCGAGCAAGACTTTAGTCGAGGATATGATGGGAAAGATGTTGTTTTGCAAAATTTACGCCAAGCGTGCTTCTTTAAGGTGGCAAATGATAGTGGGAAGCCGTGGCTTTGGTGGGATTATGTTACTGATTTTTCAATCCGCTGCCCAATGAAAGACAAGAAGTACACTGAAGAGTGTGCTAATGAAGTGATACGAGCACTTGGTAGGTTGGAGTTCATTTTGGATTGTGTTTCAATTAGTGTTCTATGTAGTCTCACATAGAACTTATTTTGGCATCTCATTATTAGTGATTTAGTGTGCTTGATATTTCTGATCTTATCTTCTTATATATGTATATGTTTGTATGTGCGTGTGTGTATGCAATTTTTGTAGCTGTGATTCTTTTGGTATGTGAATATTTTGTTAGTTTCTTCTTAAAAATCTGCTTAGGAGCTTTTTCAGTCACCATGGGACAATTAAGAGGATGTGGAGTTCAGAGAATGATTGGATCATTTTTGTGTTTCCCCATTTATGGCCCCATTTATTATTGGTTTCTTTCCTTGCTATGCTCTCAACTTAGTGTGCATAAAGCAATTTATGTTTCAGATCTAGTAGATTTGTCCAATTTATCGTTGTAGATTATTTTGCAGGTTATGGATGTTGCATCTGTTGGTTGTATATTTTCTTTGTTCTGAATTCTGATTGAACGCTTGTATTATCTGAATGTTATATTCTGATTGACTCTCCGTGTTCTCCTCTAGGCTTTCGAGATTGTTACTAATTGTGTACCTTGTTTATTGCAATGGAACATAGGCATTGATGTTAAACAGATAGACAAGTGTATTGGGGATCCCGGGGCAAATGTTGACAACCCTATTCTAAAGGCTGAACAGGAAGCACAGGTGTGCATCTTGAGATAAACGATGCATCTCTTCTCTACCATATCTTTTTTTGCACTTCTTGAATTGAGTTTGCGTTTATTTATGTTCATTTTTCAGATAGGCAAAGGTGCTCGTGGAGATGTAACTATATTGCCAACTCTTGTTATAAACAACCGACAGTACAGAGGTATAACTCTTTGAAAGCAAATTGGCTCTGTACTCTATACTTTTCGAACTTGTACGTCGGAAATCCTGATTTTGTGAATGGCTATACAAATTGTAGGGAAGCTGGACAAAGGAGCAGTTCTCAAAGCTATCTGCTCGGGATTTGAGGAGACAACGGAGCCTGCAATTTGCTTAACTGATGGTCATTTTCCTTACTCTCTGACTCTGATCTTGTAACTTGGCAATTTAGCCTCTGCTATCTGTGAAATGGACTTTTTGAGGACAAGTTGTACTTCACATTTTGCTAATTGAGAAATGCAAATAAAGGGGGCAACCCCAGCCAAGTCAGTCAGGCTATTGGCTTGTAACCACTAGGTTATAAGTTCGACTCCTTGTAGGAGCGCCCTATTGGTCTTCTTGGTTTGAGCCAGTCAGCTATGGGCAACCTAAGCTGGTTTACCTCTTTGTGGTCCTTTGCCGGCTAGGGTCACAAAGTGGGGTTTACGGTTTACCCAGTGCACATCCCCGGGTAGTGGCTGCCGGTTTCTCTTGTCACCCAAAAAGAAATGCAAATAAACAATTTTGTTAGGTTATTGTGTCTTACCCGTGAATAGGAAGATCATATATTTTAAAATCTTATGTACTTATCCTTTTGACCAGCAAATAGTGTCATGATCTGAGAGTCTGCCATGGAGATCTATTCTCAAGTTATTTTTTCAATTTTCTTCACAGATATACAAACAAATGAGTGCTTAGAGAACAATGGTGGGTGCTGGAAGGATACGTCTGCTAATATTACAGCATGCAGGGTAATCTACTTGTAGTATATTGAATTCGTTAATCTTCCAAGTTCGCTTTAGCACCAGCTGACACTGTTATGTTCTACTTTAGGACACTTTCCGTGGCCGGGTATGTGAATGCCCTACTGTGCAAGGTGTAAGATTTGTTGGTGATGGCTATACTCATTGTGAAGGTAAAGCCTCGTATTCATTTGTGCACTAGCAATTCATGAAGTGTTACTATTGAACGCATTTATAATGGATGGATGGGACCAGGCCTCACTTTCTGTCTTCTGATTTCGTAGCATCTGGAGCACTGCGATGCGCTGTTAATAACGGAGGCTGTTGGAAGCACACTAAGGATGGCATAACATATTCTGCTTGCGTTGTGAGTAATAACGGGCAGTTTGCTCAATAGTCATTTCTCAGATCTCAAGAAGGGAACGGTATTAAGTTGATTCTTTGGGAATTTCTAGTGAATGTTATGTGTCTTTTTCAGGATGACCACACAAAAGGTTGCTACTGCCCCCCTGGATTTAAGGGCGACGGGATTACTCATTGTGAAGGTACAGTTCAGTTAATGTCAGTGATTTGTGTTATAGAAACTTTACAAGCTCCTAGTATTGAAACACTTGAGCATGATCCATAGTTTTTTTTAACGTTCTAATCACAGTTCTGTTAGTGATGATAATTGGTTGTTTGACGAGAAACTTTCATCCTTCATCTTTGGTCATTCTACAGATATTGATGAATGCAAGGAGAGAATAGCATGCCAATGTCCTGAGTGCAAATGCAAGAACACATGGGGTAGTTACGAATGCAGTTGCCATGGCAATTTATTGTACATGCATGAGCACGACACATGTATAAGTAAGTACGAAAAAAAAGTCTACTGCTTGGTGGAAACGCTGGTTTCAACACATACTCCATTTATAACAACATCCACCATTCTCATTTTAAAGAGATTTATTAAAAAATTTACCCTTTTCCTTGCCCACATGGGCAACCTAGTTGGTTCTTGAATGGTAGATTGTGGGCAATGACACATGATCGAGCCCTCACAGTTGCAGTGTGGGAGTTGCACCCAATTTGGTGGGCTTCGTGTGGGAACCAGGCACTGGTCCTCCCACTTAATGGGCGACTGAGTCACCGTGTTACCCCTCCACTATCTTGTTGGGCCAGGGTGTGGGGGTCCCTAGGGGGGCGAGGGAATTTCGCCTTTTGTGGGCAAGAGACTTGTTAAAAGAATCTGGTTTGACCATGCATTTTCAAGGTTTATTTAAGTGGATTTATAGGGCCTCTTGGTAGTTCCATTTAATTACTTGCTTTGAATGCTGCAGTCATGAACTTCGATTTACTACTATTTAAAGCACTACAAGTGACTTAAATATATTGACATTTAGCTACTTGATTTCAAATGACGGTCTTAACTTCAATTAACTATACATCACCCACACTAATTCCTTAAGATATATTGATTTCTAGCTACTTAAATTCTTCAATGAGGTTTTATTTAGATGTATTCTCTATTTGGGAAATGCAGGTAAAGCTGGAAAAGGAGAGTTTAGCTGGGGCTTTGTTTGGGTTATCATCCTCGGATTGGCTGCTACCGGAGTTGCAGGATATGCTGTGTACAAGTACAGAATTCGGGTATGTCTTGGTCGCCATTTTCTTTACTCATTCACGGGAGCATTTCCTTTCTTGTATCCAAATCTTTGGTTGAGTTCCTTTGCCCTATATCGAATAAATGTTACTAACTTAAAATTCGAGGTGTTGAGCATATAATATACGGAGTATATGTGTAGTCGTACTATCAGCTTAAGTTTTTAGTTGAGATGGAACACATCTTTCAATTTGGTATTAGACCAGGCAAAAGTCAGAGTCGGTCCTTTCTTTGAGCTATCGGTTCCTATCTTCTATATGGATTGACTTTCGTTTTCTCTCTCTCTCTCTCTCTCTCTCTCTCTCTGCATATAACTCCGAAATTCTTGATTTGCAGAGGTACATGGATTCAGAGATCCGCGCAATCATGGCGCAGTACATGCCCTTGGACAACCAAGGGGAGATCCCTAATCACGTCTCTCATGGAAACGTCTGAGCATCGAGCTATCATAGACTGGCGGGCAGGCTGGCATTAGCGTAAAGAAACCTCCATTGCAGATGAAGAACCAAAACCCTTACAACTTAGCTTAATCTCGTTTTACCCAATGCCACCGCCTTCTCGAAGGCCTGTTTCTCTTGTTTAATCGAGAAAGATGCTAAGCAAATGTGTATATTCCTTAGGACATGCATAAAACTTTGCTGTAAGGTAGGAAATTTTCATGTGTGGTTTTTGCACTGTGCTTTTAACTTATAAGAAATACTTCATTTGCTCTTTTGGTTTTACACAAAAGGTCCCAATTTTGTGGATTTGTGTGGGTGTAGTGATGAATACAGGGAGGGATATGTACACCCTGCATGGTTGGCATTTGGCATAATGTGTATATACTGTGATGATTAAGTAATAATTTGCACTAACTCATTTTAAGCTAAAAATCTCAAAGT
The DNA here is from genome assembly GCF_003576645.1 of Ipomoea triloba. Taxonomy (NCBI): domain Eukaryota; kingdom Viridiplantae; phylum Streptophyta; class Magnoliopsida; order Solanales; family Convolvulaceae; genus Ipomoea; species Ipomoea triloba. The sequence continues at coordinate 4,074,570 of NC_044930.1, forward strand.
AATTAGAAGTTAATTATTGATGGTAATTTGCCATGATCAATTAAGTTATTTGAGCCATCCAAATTTCCAATACCTTCGTGAAGAGAGGAATGACACAAGACTCATAATAACATACAAGAAACAATTATGGGCAGTGTAATATATCCTAACACAAGAAAGAAAGGGTAAAGATTGATGCATTTACTAATTCACTGTCAAACAAAGCATAGATAATAATGTACAGCTTAGCAATACTCGTATTGTAACTCATTAAGCTCGGCAATACTCGTATTATAACTCATTAAGCTCGGCAATACTCGTATAATAATGCATTAAGCTCGCGGATAAATACAACAGGAAGAAGAAGAAGACGACGAAGATGGCATGTGGGGAGCAAGCAAGCTCACTGAATTCTATCCATTGATACTTGGAGATGGATGGTGGTAGATCGATCATATGGTCAAACTTTAGCTCTTCGATTGCAATTAACAAAGTTGAGCTGAGCTGCCCTGAATTCCAGGAAAAACGCGATGTTCTTATGTACAAAAATGATGAAAGCCCAAATAGCATGATGATCTTAATAACGTACAGGCATCAACTTAGTTTACCTTGCACGACCATTAATTTTCGGGCTGTGTTTCTAAATTTGAACCCTTGGTCTGCTCGCCATCTTTTATCACCCTATAGGCAAAGAAAGCTGCCATTGAGCCACTGCACGGAACAAAGTTGACTGTCAATTTTTGTCCAGCTATTAACGACTTACATATGATCTACATAGCTGATACAATCACTAACTGCAATTACACCAACTTCATCAATTAGGTTTACAAAATTTTAAGTATATAGTGCTCCGTATTTGAAAATCATAAAGGTAAAAAAGAACCAATTCAAAACCTGATCAAGGTTGTAATGATGTTGACAATAAATCCTCTCTGCAAAGGAAAGAATACAAGGTTAGAAATAGACGCCACGTGAGACGTGTGACCAAAGCATTATTAATTAAAACAAATCTCAAGTAGGAAAACGAATGCGACCGAGGAAAATAAAAGTTTTTACCTGAAACAGCAAGCGCAACTCTCTTAGAAATAAGATGGTAGCAATTGCTGCAAGATAGAAATAAATTAACAAATGCAGCAGTAATACTCATAAAAGTAAAAGAAATTTCTGAGTTTCAAAGTGTCAATGGACTATGACATAATGAAGACAATTAGATCCAATACAAAAAGGTGCCAGATTTTACAAGCCATTTCAACGTAGACATACAATGTGTATTCTGGTGATGATGTAATATAACATAGAATGTGCATTGTTGAAGATAACAACTTTTGAACACCGGAGTAGAGGAGAGGGAGAGGGTGTAAAGAATAATCAATCCATGACTGCCTTTGAGAAACAACTATTTTCTGAATTTAACTCACGCAGAATTAAATACAAACCTGTCTGTCCTCTTAAGGCCAGGGAATTCGACTCTCCTTTTTTCCAATATCTTAGACTTGAGATACTCAAGGCCAAAAGTGTACCGCCAAGTATAACACCAAACCTAATAGCAGGAATGCTTCCTGTCAGCATGAAGCACAAAAAGCCACTAACAGAAAGAAGAGCACCTGCAAAGCATGAAAAGTTCAATAAGAAAACCAGCATTCTCATCCACCCAAGAAGAAGAAAATGTTCCCAACGAATAAGAATACTGGAACTTGTGCAAGCAAGCAAAAACTCTATATGCCTACATACCATATGGTATCCCAACATAAAAGTCCCTCACTTTGGAGACATCATTCAATTCATCAGTGGAGGAAGCAAACGTTTCAACAATATCCTTCACAGATTCAGGGGAATTCTCAGCAGCCGTAGCTAAATACTCTTTGCTCTCCTCACTGATTTCCTTTGCAATGACACTCAAATCTTGCCTCGCTTTCTCAGCTTGTATCTTTAATTTCTCAGAAGTTTCTTTCAAAATGACAACGGCTTTCTTGGAATACACATCATATGCTTCTTGAGACAGACTCTGCATCTTTATGGCTTGTTCTCTGAAAGAATCTAGGGTCTTTTTCCAGGCTTCTTGTGATTCTTCAGCATCCATTTCTATATCACTCTTCTCCTTCTCAACATTGACATCTGAAGGCTCCTAAAAATTGACATGAAATTCTAATTCATGACAAGAATCATCTTTAAGGATAACGAGCGAAAAGCATACAACAAAAGATATAAACTACACATCAAACTCACACATTAGAGTACCCCCAATAAAGACCTCTGTAAAATAAATCCAACTAGTGGCTTGTGGCAACTCTTAAGGTTCCAGAAACATCACCACTGTCCACTTGCAACCCTTTATCAGTATTTAGCAACTTAGTAAAGAACATATCATCACTTTATACTTTTTACCTGCATTGAACTCATTTCAGTGCCTTAAAACATCAATCCACTTTACAAGATGAATTATACATAAGGTTTGTTATTAGCACTGTTGCAAAAATCGGTCTAGGCGGCGCCTAGGTGACCGGCTGCGTAGGCGCCTAATTCGGCAGACTCGGCCGCCTAGCACCTAATTCGGCTGAGTTAACACGTGAAAAAAAAGAGGGGGGGGGGGGGAATTTTTTTATTGATTTTTTACGAGAACCTCACCGATTCCTCACGAGAAGCTGCAAATGCGAAAACCGACCTCTTCCCAAGGCTCCGTCTGCAAACCGGGCCTCGGCGGAGCCCGAGCCCGAGGCCGATGCCTTTAGCGTGAATAGGCCGAGCCACAACCAAGGCTCTGCAGCCGCGGCGAGGTCCGACAGCGAGAACGGATTCGAAGCGGAGCTTGGTTGCAGAAGAAGGCGGCTTCAAGCTAGGGTTAGGGTTCCCTGGTGCGATTAGCTCGGCTGCAGGTGCAAAGCTCATTGTAGAAGATTGAGGAAAAAGGGTGCGGTGATCAAGGGAGTTGAGTAGCAATGGCGAGAGCTGAGACTCTGAGACTCAAGCTATGAGGCGGCGGTTGGGAGAGCGCGGACAAAGTGGTTGGTGTTCGTTGGGGACGCTATTTAGAGAATCAATCGCTTTGGTGACACGTAAGGTGTCAAATGTTTTTTGTTTTCTTTTTCTTCCAAAAAATACTCGGAGCAATACTAGGTACTAGGTAGTTTGATTTCTTTTCTTTAAAAAAAAAATAATTTACTTATGAAACATTTTTTTATTTATCCAAAAAACACAGAGAGAGAGCAAGACACAGTTTTTATTCATAATTTTTTTTTTTAAATGTTCAATCAATAAGGTCATACTATAATTTTGCATATCAAAAAAGTTTGGTTTAAACAAAAAGTGTTTAAAATTAGTGTCATCTCGCATGATGCAACTACTAATGCAGGTGTAATCGTGCAACAAAAAAACAAGTTTAGTTTTTGAACTAAAATTCACCAATTTTCTAAGAATTTAAGGACTAAATATAATTGAAGAATAAACCCTATACCTGTACCATGACTACAAACGTCACATATTTATTTTACTTGATTTGAAAGATTTTTGACATAGCGCGGCAAATGTTACTTCACAAATGTTCATGAGTTTTAATCAAATAATATGACAGGATTGCTAACAAAAACTAACAATTAATATGTGATTAATTAACCATATATAAATTATCGAATCTAACAATGTCTATCAAGTGGTAACATGAGATTATGTTCTATCAGAATTTTAAATTAAATATGGATTAATTCAACAAATCTATGATATTATTTTTGTCTCTATAATTATATACCTACAATAAAATTTGAATTAAATTTTAATGTGAATAATTTATCCTCAAATTATATTTTGAATCTTCAAATTAAATCATGTGATATGGGCGTAAGATTGGATGGTATATATTTGAGGGAGTAAGGAATGGCGTCTAATTAGAGGTATGTTTGGTTCCTAAGGTGGGTGGTTCTTTAGTTAACACTGCAAGCAAAGGATTAGATGCAGACTCAGAAGCCAAATTTTACTGTTTTTTTAAAAAGATAAAACCTTAATGCAAATTTTACTATGGTTTTATCATCTTGGAATACTAATACAGTACAAGATTATTTTTAGTGATCTTGTTTTTAAATTAACAGTTAGGTGGGTGGATGGTGTAGTGGATAATGAAATGTGTTAACAGTTTTGAATGGCGAATTATTTTAGAGATTTGTGAAAAGATATTTAATAAAATTATATGTTTATTATTAGTAGCTAACATGTAAAAAGGTATTTATATAAATACAGACATATATTTTATAAATTTAAATTAATTAATTACACAAAAGACCTTGTAATTGGTTGACACAAGTGTTTTATAAATGATTTTCAGATCAATGTGTTTAAGTTTAAATTATTACAACTTTAAGCTATAATTTTATATGAAAAATAAAAATCATATAGGTTTGAGCTAACCCAAATACCCAACCCAGATTATAGCCCTACATATGGGGCTGACCCAAGTACCATAACACATTGGGTTTGGTCGGGTCCATATAAATCTAATTCACATTATTATCTTTAATTAAAATTTTTAAAATAAATGCATATTTAAGGGCATTACTGATATAATAGGGATTACAAAGGTTAACTGTCATCAATCTCAATTCTCAAGTCAAATTAGATGTTTACCAAAGTCAAATATTTGTTGATCCTTTTTTTTTTCTTCCTTCCTTTTTTTGGTAAAGATAAATTTATAGTCTAATCCAAATGTCATACAAATACTTGGGATATACCCATTCTATTGATGGACAACTTAAAAGAGAAAAAAGGAGTCATATCTCTATCATCCAAACTTGACTAACCTAATGGTCACATTGGGCCTCATTGTCCCAAAAAGTAACATATCACCCATCTTTGGTCTCACATTCCAACATCTCATTACACACCTAAAATTGCCTTTTTGCACTTTTGCTATTGGAAAAACTATCTCACCCCCTCCCCCTTATTCAACATCTACCTACAGCCGAGAGGTTGGAGGTTCGATCCTCAAACCCCTGGGTTTGAGCCGGTCAACTATGAGTAACCTAGATTGGTTTACCTCATTATGATCTTTGTCAGCTATGGTCACAGGGCGAGGAGAAAACCTCGTTAAAAGAACATCTAAACTGCACAAGTTCCCAAATGCAAAGCAAACTTAGTACCCATCAAAACCGTTCATTTGGCAAGTTGAGCTAAAAAGCTAGCCAATTTAGCTGGGGATAAAACTCTGAGTCCGCTCCACCTTTTTTGGGACGGAACAGGTTAAACCCGTTTTAACGGCTCTATTAATAACGATACCTGGTTCAATCTTGAATATTCTTTAGCTTTCGGTTTCATTTGAAAAATACAATTATCATAAATAGAGGACAATACCACACATTTCAATGCATTATGTATGCCTCCTAATTAATGATGTATAAGGCATATAGCAAAGAATTTGAAATAATATTTACTTAAATAGATGTTTATGTTTGAAACAACCTTAGCAACATGGATACCTTTAGGATCAAAAGTCTCACTTGCCTGAAACAATATACATTCCGCTATCAAGAATAAAATCTTATGTAAAAAGTGTACAGATAGCATTATTGATCATCGGTGTCCCTCGCATTGTGTAAATATGTTAATTCCAATTTATGATTATGATATTTCTTGATTCAATCATTCTAATAGACTCCATATTATCAATTAATCCTAACAAAGAATTAAATAAAAGGAAAAAGAGCAGGGGGCAAGAGAATAGAACAAAGTTTTCAATGGTTGACTTATTCAAAGCTTTATTACCTGTTTGCAGAAAGAAATTTTGGTATGCATTCAGCTTCATGACCATTAGTTTATTTTTGAAGTTTGGATGAAAAGAAATTTATTTGTCTTGACAGGACAAAACATATATACATAAGATAAGATAAACAAAATGATTATTCAACAATATCATGACATATGATCTATTTAAGACAAAAATGCTCAGATTAAAAGGGTTAAAAAATTTAATCTAGTTTAATCTGAAAAGTTGAAAATTGGCCCTTTTACCAACCCTTTTGCACTGCCCATTGCCCAATTTTGTTTTTTACTTGCACTCTCTTCTACTATCACCTAATCCATCGATGCTGTCCATCTCAGTAGTCACTATATTGCCCTTTATCTCTATTTCTCTGTTAAAAAAATAATAAAAATAAAAATAATTGTCCAAAGACTCTAATAAAAATTCTTAAATTCTTAAGAAAACTTGCAATTAACAAATGTGTTAAAGTTAAATAATTGCTATGATATAGAAGATACATTAACCAAATAGGTTAATTTTGCACTCCCAGAATTTTTACAAATAAAAATTAAACAGATTTAATTTCCAATAAATTAATGTTCCTAAATGTGACATTTCTAAAGTAATTTAATATTTCTTAACCTAAACGCCTCTCTAAAAGTTGCATTTAATTCAATTGGTGTGTTCAAGAATCTCAAGGAAATATTATATGCTCTTTTTGATATATGAGGCTGTGAGATTCTTTCTATTTATCAACAATCTACTACTAATGAACTAATTGAGTTATTTGTGCCGACAGAATATGAAATTCCTTGAAATAAATTTTTTAATTATTTTCTATCGCATTCCCTATATTCTCATTTTCTTCTCAAAATTTTAAGTAATTGAAATTCTAGTAAAATTCTAGCTTGATAAATTGAACCAAATACATTCTTACAATAATATAATACATACACACTTCCATTGTAAAACGATGAACATTGAAATTATAATTCCTAAATCTCTTAACATACAATTTTACTTAGTGAACATTTATATTACATATATTTTGTAAACAGGGATATATTATCTTGAAATGATGGCACTCATGGTACAACCACGTATGATTGGTCGAACAGTTGACTTGGTAATCACAATGTTCTAAGTTTAATTTTTTGAGGGAGTTATCTATTGGCCTTCTCGATTTGAGTCGGTCAGTTATGATCAACTTAGGATGGTTTACCTTATTGTGGTTCTATGTCGACTGGGTTGCAAGGTAAGTTTCATCGAAAGTGCACATTCGAGTAGCGATTGTAGATTTTATCATAAATCAAAGATGACGGCACTCCACCATGAAATGGGTCATGAAGTGAGTGGAGAATGCTTTTTATATTTGAAGGTCACAAGTTTAATTTTTATCTAACATTTCTTGATCCACCACTCTATGTGATTTGCAATTTATTATAAATGTAAATATATTGTTTTTTAATGGGGATTATAATAATAAGTACTTGTCATTAATACCTATGAATAAGGATGACGGGTGACTCGAAATCCAAAGTACAACAATGCCTTTGTCTGGATGCTATTGTTAGTCAAATAAGCATGCGTAGCTTAACTGCAATGCAATGTTTTTAATTTATTATCTTTACCGAAGTTCACACATTACTGTATTAAAACTATTTTCAACCTAAAATATAATGTTTTTTTAATGACTAAATGAGAAATAAATCAAAGTCGAGCTTAAAAGTGAAAATGTCGTGGTTGAAAGTGGTGCGCCTAAAGTACAACATTTAAAGCACAAGGTAAAATTCACAAATGCGTTTTAAACATTTTTTGTTTGTTATTTATAATACTCCGTATTTGTTAAACTAAGATAGTGCTAATGCGGTGCTAATTCTCTTGAAATAAATAAGCAGCTTTTCCGGTACAAGTCAGATCTGAATCCTCAGAAATGAAGTCAACCGAGAATGCCAGGTAATACCTCAGCTTCGGATTCCGCTTTGACCCAGAAAAAGAATTGAGGAAAAAGATTAATTAATTAATTCTACAAGTTTAACGTTAATTCAAACGGTATCTCAGTTGTTTCATGTTTTTGAGATTTTTGGATCGATCTAATACTAAAAAATTTTCTGCTAAGAACAGTCCAAACGTAATAAAGACGCACAGCACAGACAAATGCTCCTTTTTCGCCGTCAAAATCTCATCTATGCTACAATGACTAACACTCCCATTTCTCCTTTAAATGGCTTTTCTCGAATTAAAGTAAAAAAAAATAAAAATTTCTTGAATAAAGCACTGCACACCTCTGCAACTCTGCAAGTGCAGTAATAATTATGGTTATAATTATGGTTATTGCCTACCCAGCTTTTTGATTCTCATTAACTTCACAATCAAGACTCCCATTTGACCCCCCACTGCACTTCTTGTCCCGGGGGGCTTCTAATACTGTCCTGTCCTCCTTCAAAAACGTCAAACACTTTAAACCTTTTGTTTTCTGGGGGGAGAAACTTCTTTTATCTGACGGTTTCTTGGACTTTCCGGCGACATTTCAAACAAAGTTTGTGTCTTTTTTGAAAACCAACACTCTAACAGACTTAACAGTACCCCCCCATGCTCCCTCCTTCTCTGTAGTCCCATTTATTTGTTGTTTTCTGCGTTCTTGAGAGGCTCTGAGGTTGTGTTCTTGGATTTGAAATGCTGGGGAGAATATTTACTGTTGTATTCATGGTTCCGGTTCTTGTGGGCTGTCTAGACCCGGGGGCTTTCAATGATGATGTTCTGGGTTTGATTGTGTTCAAAGCTGGGCTGATAGACCCACAAGCAAAGCTTGCATCTTGGAGTGAAGATGCTGAGAGTGCTTGTAATAACTGGGAGGGTGTGAAATGTGATCCTCTGTCCAATAGAGTGTCTGAGGTTGTTCTTGATGGTTTTTCTCTTTCTGGGCACATAGGGAGGAGTCTTCTGAGGCTGCAGTTTCTGAGAGTGTTGTCTTTGTCAAAGAATAATCTCACTGGGACTGTTAACCCTGCTCTTGCCCAGATTCAGAGCTTGAATGTGATTGATCTGAGTGAGAACAGTCTGTCAGGGCCAGTCCCTGATGAGTTTTTCAGACAATGTGGGTCTTTAAAGGTGGTTTCTTTTGCCAACAATAACCTCAGTGGCATAATCCCTGTTTCTTTGACCTCATGCTCAACCTTGGAGAGAGTTAATCTGTCTTCAAATAGGCTTTCTGGGCAGCTGCCCTCTGGGTTTTGGTCTCTGAGTTCTTTACAGTCATTAGATTTTTCTGACAATTTTCTTGAGGGTGAGATTCCAACAGGAGTTGAGAACTTGTATGGTTTAAGGTCAATTGATTTAAGCAAGAACAGTTTTGTTGGTCAGCTGCCTGAGAATATTGGAAATTGTGTGTTGTTGGAATCTATTGATCTCAGTGAAAATGCACTTTCTGGAGCCCTTCCTGAGTCTATGCAGAAACTGGGTTTATGCACTTCTCTTAATCTAAGAGGAAATATGTTTACAGGTGAGTTTCCAGATTGGGTAGGGGATATGAGAAGCTTGGAGGTTTTGGATTTTTCTGCCAATAACTTCTCAGGTAGAATTCCAGAATCCATAAGCTATCTTCAATTCTTGAAGGAAGTAAATTTGTCAAACAATCAGTTCATGGGAGGCTTGCCAGATTCTTTTGAGAATTGGGTTAGTCTTTTGGTCCTGGATGTGAGCAAGAACCTGTTGAATGGCAACCTTCCTGCCTGGATTTTCAGGTTGGGGTTGAAGACTGTGATTCTTTCTGGTAACAGGTTTAATGGAAGTATTGGGTATGATTGCATGGAGCCAAAAACACCTCCCTCATATCAAACCCTTCAAGTCTTGGATTTATCTATGAATTCGCTGTCGGGCGAAATCCCATCTTCCATTGGGAATTTTAGCAGCCTGCAGGTCCTGAATGTTTCTTGGAATTCTTTGTCTGGTGGGGTTCCATCATCTGTGGGCAAGATGAATGTGATTAGGGTTCTTGATTTGAGTCACAATGGGTTAAATGGAACCATCCCTGTCGAAATTGGGGGAGCTGTTTCGTTGCAGGAGTTGTGGCTGGAAAGCAATTTTCTTTCTGGATTGGTCCCTGCAGATATCACACATTGCTCATCTCTATCTTCTCTGTAAGTTCTCAAGCATTTCTTGAACTAAAATCTTATAAGAATTGCATTTTGTGCCTTCTGATTCAGAATTTATGAGTTTTGGTCTGTAAAGTTTGCATTTTTATTGCAGGGTTCTGTCACAGAACAATCTTTCTGGTGAAATTCCTGCAGAAATTGCAGGGCTTACAGGCCTTCAGATTCTGGATTTGTCACTCAACAATTTCTCTGGAAGCTTACCAAAAGAGCTCACCAATCTCACACATCTCATCACTTTTAATGTCTCACATAACCATCTTGAAGGTGAGCTGCCAGTGGGGGACTTTTTCAACACCATTCCTCTCTCAGCTGTAACCGGGAATCCATCCCTCTGTGGCTCGGTGTTCAACCACTCGTGCCCCGCTGTGCACCAGAAGCCGATAGTGCTCAACCCAAATTCAGATGATTCTGCTCATAGCTCCCTTTCCCCACTAGGCCACAAGAGAATTGTGCTCAGCATATCGTCTCTCGTTGCCATTGGGGCAGCGGTGTTTATCGCGCTTGGTGTGATAACCGTCACGATTCTCAACAACTTTCACGTGAGATCTTCCGTGTGGCGGTCTGCTGCACCCGTGGTGTTTTCTGGCGGGGATGAGTTCAGCCATTCGAATGGCACCGAAGCCAACTATGGGAAACTTGTCATGTTCTCCGGGGGTGATGCTGCAGGCTTTGCCTCGGGGACTCAGGCGCTCCTGAGCAAGGATTGCGAGCTAGGACAAGGTGGATTTGGTTCTGTTTACAAGACCGAGCTTGGAGACGGGCGTTCTGTGGCTATAAAGAAGCTCAACGTCTCGAGCTTGATCAAGTCTCAGCAAGATTTCGAGAGGGAAGTTAAGACACTCGGGGAGGTTAGGCACCAAAACCTCGTAGCCATCGAAGGCTATTACTGGACTCCATCGTTGCAGCTCCTAATCAACGAGTATGCAACCGGGGGGAGCCTGCATAAGCAACTCCACGACGAAGAAGGCTGCAGCCTCTCATGGCAGCAGCGTTTCAACGTAGTTCTCGGGACAGCCAAAGGGCTAGCTCATTTGCACCAGATGAACATAATCCACTACAACATGAAGTCCACAAATGTCCTCCTCGACAGCGCGGGGGATCCAAAAGTGGGAGACTACGGCCTAGCCAGGCTACTCCCCGCCCTGGACCGCTACATTCTAAGCAGCAAGATCCAGAGCGCGCTGGGGTACATGGCTCCCGAGTTCGCCTGCCAGACAGTGAAAATAACCGAGAAATGTGATGTTTATGGGTTCGGGATCTTGGTTCTCGAGGTTGTGACCGGGAAAAGACCCGTGCAGTACATGGAAGATGATGTGGTTGTGCTTTGTGATATGGTGAGGAGAGGTTTGGAAGATGGGAACATTGAGGAGTGTATTGATAAGAGGCTGCAGGGTAAGTTCCCAGTGGAAGAGGCAATTCCAGTGGTGAAACTTGGGCTGATTTGTGCCTCTCATGTCCCGTCTAATCGGCCCGACATGGAAGAGGTTATTAGGATCCTGGAACTCATCAGATCCCCCTCAGCAAGCCAGAAAGATTTGGAATAAACTTGAGAAACCTGCAGAGAGGCCTGTGAGTTTTGCTGTGAAGAGTGATCCCAGTTTGTTGTTTAATTGCATAATCTTTTGTTTTTTGTGTTTCTGAGGTTTTCAAGAATTTGGTGCATTTGTGTTGGATCAGATTGCTCTTCACAGGCTCAAACTTAGAGCCCTTGTCATCAAAACATCCTATACAGAATTTCCCAAGTCTTTTGTTCAGTTCTCTAGCAATTTTGTCTGTTTTTTCTTATGTTCTTTTCAATGCTTGCAAAGTTTGGTTCAACCAAAGAACATAAACATGTGATGAACTGATATAGGGCAACTCTGGTTAATGTTTTAGAATTTTGTTGGTCTTCTGTCCCAAGCATCGCTGGGAGGATGATTATGGTTTGGTTCGAATTAAACAACTCAAACTGAATTGTTCATTGTGCAACTGAACTTTCACGAGAACCACACAGACGGTTCCAATTAAGGTACTACTGACTCTGTTACAAATGTGGTATCAGTTCATAACTATTTTCTCAACACTGAGGCTCGAATACATAATCTCTCATATGAGAGAGTCACTACAAGCCACTGGAGTACTAGACCACAAGGTCATTGGCTAGTTTAGAATCACCACTATAGCTCATTGGAGATGATGGTGCAAAAGATAGAGTGAGGTAAATGTCAACAAGACATATTTCAAATTTATCTCTACAAGATCCTAGATAGGTCAACAAGAAATTCTGGGTATTGAAATTCGATCTTTAGAATTATGGTATTTTCTTTTTCCAATGTTTTTTAAAATGTAGAAATGGGGAATGATTAATGCTTAGATGTGAAGTCTATTTTATTGAAAGAGTTTAGAGCCCAAGGCAGATTTCAAGGCCAGAGGAGACCTACTCATTCTTGTAATGAATAAAGTTGTGTAACATCCATCTCCATACTGCACCTATCTCAAAAACTTCCCACTTAGTTTATACATTATGATTTGCTGTCATGCTCTTCTGCACTATATGATTAATATCATTCTTTTACAATAATCCAGATTTTTCTACTTTTTAGGAATATATCATAAATCTCATGAACCCGCTCTAAAATTCATGGAAAGATAAATTAAGTCAATCTAGCTTTTAGTTTTATTAACCTCGGACTCTTGTGGTGATGGAGCCCAGAAGCCCACTTTCATCGGTTCTTGTCAATCTCATGCTTAATAGCGAAGATACAGTTCTATGGGTGGTTCGTCAATTTGTTATCACCATTCGCCACTTGCTCTCCTCTTGGTCTGCTTCAATCGCTCACTCCTATCCAGAGGCTACCACGGTCATAGATGCTTTAGCTTCAATTAGTTGTACACTCCATTCCCCCTCTCTTTATTTCGATTTCAATTCTCTACCATCATTTGTTCGCGTGACTCTGTTGTACGACTGGAGGGGCTTCTTGACCCCAAAATTCATTTATCAATAAAACAGGAAATGAGTTCTGTTTTTAAATAAAAATAATAATAATAATAATAATGTGAAAGATTGGAGACAAGAAAATGAGGCCTACAAGAACAATGACTTAATAATGTAGTGGCAAGAAGTTTGAAGATGAAGCCAGCTAAATTAATCCTGCTACTCATAGAATGATTACTCCACCACCTGTGTTGCTACATACTATAAGAGCCCAGACCAGACATTATTCTGAAATATACTTAAACAGTAAAACAACATCATTAACAATATAATCATTCATGTTCCATTTGCAACATTCTTGAAGAAGTACAATGTAAGGAATATAGATAGATATGAAAGGTCATGTCATGTCATGTGTATGCATAATATAATGTACTATATATATCCATCCAACAGTGGTTGTATACTTGTATGTTCAGACAGTCAGCCATGTCTCTGGGTGCTGCAACTTTATGCCACTCAATCATGAAGGGAGTCACAGTCTCATGTGTGTCCGGCCAAGAGTTTCTTGTAAAGATCAAACTTTTATTTTTTTCTTTTCAGCTTTGAAGAATTGAAGCCCGTGTGAGCATAAATATAATATAAACATAAATATGGAGTCCAACTATCAGCTTAGCCTTTTAAGCTTTTAGTTGGATGGAGCACATGATTCAATTTGGTATCAGAGCCATGCAAAAGGTCATGGGGGCGTGTGGCGTGTGAGTATAAATATAATGCAAACATAAATGTGCAGTCCAATTATCAGCTTAGGCTTTTAGTTGGATGGAGCACATGATTCAATTGCCCGTACGGATAGTTCAATTGAGCTGGATTTATCTCTGTAATGTTCTCTTACTTTTAAAAGTGAATTTCATCTTAATAACACCCGGTTTACACTCCCACATGAATGAGAGTGGGTTCCAACTGTTGACTCTTTGTGCTTCATTAGGTTGAGAAAGTAACTATGGACAGATACTACATTGTAACAGAAACAGTAATACTCAAAAAAAAAATCATAATATTATCAAATTTGTAATTTATTCACTATTTTCTCTATATCCCTACAATTCTAATCTACTTTCAAAAGTGGCCCCATTTACATAAAATAGCTCCTTTTTACAAAGCAAAATAATAAAATAAAATAAAGAAGACAAAAGCTGCCATTTTTGGCCCCTTTTGTTAGTGTTGCAGGGAAAATGATACATGGACTTTCAATTTTTATTTTCTCTCACAAATTCTTGATGTAGACACATCGTGATAAAAACATCCTATCCTTGTTTGCCACATCAGCAACTAAAAATGAGTGAGTAGAATTTGAGAATACATGTAGTAGATCGAACTCGTGCTACAAGCTTGCAACGCATGATGGAAATTTAAAAAAAAATCAAAACTATAATTTTTTTTACACATCACCTTTCAATCGAGATAATTGCAGGGATATGGTGAGACTTAGTATTGGGTGGTACGAGTTTTGACAATTTGTAAGAGTTTCACTCAATGTGATTGGCTTCTTATGAGCACCTCATTCCATGATTTACTCATCCACAATCCTGTCAGGTCATACTGTAGAGCTCTAGGCCGAAGCAAGGGACTTCGTTGGGTGAGTTTTGAAGGCGTGGAGCCCGTACGACAGCTTAGGTGATAGATTGAGTATGAAGATTTAGAATCAAACTTTAATTAACCGCCGCAATTCAATATAGAAATTTCACTTAATATGATGGGTTCCTTGTGAGTACCTCTTCTAATGATTTATTCTTTTATAATTTTATCATATCAGAGTGTGGGGTCCTAGGAGCGATGGAATTTGGTGGGTGAGTTTTGAAGGCGTGAAGGACATGAGGAGGAAAGGGGAAAGGGATTGTTTGACTCTGGTCAAGTGTAGGAAATATTCTTGAGAATGAAGAAAGGAAAGGGTTTTCATATATGACTTTTGGTTCACTTTAGCAAGACAGAATGATGGTGTCCCTGTAAGAGTTTGAGTGGGGGAGTGAGAGTATAATGATGCATGTTGGGTTGGGTTTCTCAACACGTGAAGGGTGGTTTTAAAATTTTTGGAATATATACTCAAAATAAGTTGATTGTAGGATGTATAGTAAATATGCACTTAATATATGAATAATATTAAGTTACTAAATAATTATATATATTAAAAAAAAAAAAAAAAAAAAAAACAAAGCATTTTTTTGGATCAATTGGAAGGGATACCCAGGGGCCATTAGTCTACTGCTTCCCTAGCCGCCAAGCTGAAACTTGTGTTGTAATATTGAAAGTCTTGTGTTCGAATTCTCTGATAGTACTTCTTTTAAAATCAAAGCATATTATTTGTATTTATTATTGTAGTATGATTTCTTTTACCTCTTTAAATTAAAGGAGGTTTTTCACATAAAATATTATTTTTCGTGATGTTGGAGTGTTTGCTTTTATAACTCTACTTGTTGATTTCTTTACTAAGTATTATGGTTTAATTTACAACATATGAGCCATACTTTACTTAGCTTCAAGATGTTGACAAAAACTAGTGTCTTTAAAGTGCAATGTGGAGAATATAGTTGAAGATGTATCATATCTTTATTTGAGATTTGATTGGTTGTGGTGAATTTTCTAGTCGTTACTAGAAGGATTTTAAGAGTAACTAATGAGTGAGCACCTTTTTTTTCTTCTTTCATATCTTGAAGGTTATTAGATGTTTAGTGTAGCAAGGCTAAGTCTATTCAGTTAGACATATAAACCAATTTATGGAGAAGTTGACTTGTGCAAACCAAGGGTCCGTTTGGAAGTCCGACTCGGGGAAGTCATTTTATGAATTTTTTAGTGTTTGGACACTAAAAAAAATGAAGTCAAAAAGTATAAGGAAATTACTCATTATGGTCAATGAAAAAAAAAATCAATTTGGTTGAAAATGTCTTCATAGTGTTCGGTAAAAACTTGTGTAAGACCATCTCACTTTAGGTCGGAACAGATCGAGATGAAAATGTAATACTTATACGCACAAATAATGTAATACTAATTAAAAATAAATTATTTATTAATTATATGAAAAAATGTAATATAAGGAAAAATGTAACATGACAAGTTTAATAAAAGTTTATGTAAGTGACAAGATGAATAATTATATAATGATTATTATGATATGCATAGACAATTTTTGGGTAGGTGATTGACCATCTTGTAATACAAATACATAACCTGTAGTTAACATTAATGAGCAAGAATTCCATTCATTTCATATCCCTTTATATGGTATCAACAAACAAGTTGATCATACAACATGCACCATAATAGATGGTAATGGCAAGAAAATTAGGAATCATGTTTAACTTCTGCTAGGATTTTCACAGATTTCATATGTTCATGAATACAAATTAAAGATACAAGAAAAGCTTTTGCATACCCAGTGAAGTGATATTAGTAATAGAACAGAAGGCTGAAAGCCATGTCTATGTAGTTTTCACAATGCCTGCAAATGTATACATCTATCAACTCATTATGCAATACGTAGATTTACAAAAATGCATTTGTAATCGGGCTTTGATGGAAGCTTCAAAATTCCATAAGGGGAATTATAAGTAGGGTGATGAAAACTTTTCCCCAGCAGTGAGCAATCTATGCCCGACTCATGTATTGCCCGGTTCTAGTATCCACCATAACCTCCTCCCCTTTGTCTATGAACAATGGAACATTAATAACAGCACCGGTCTCAAGGGTTGCTGGTTTTGATCCACCTGCCATACAGCACAAAATTATAGCCAGACTCAAGAACAGGAAAATGAAACACAAACTGATGGCATGCATATCCTGTATTCTAGGTGAAAAAACCACTACAGTTTCATAATCAACAATTTTGATCTAATCTAGTCCCTTCTTGCAATTGTAACATGCTAGCTTTTAGCCTATACAAGATATAGCCACCAACAATACCTTGGGCTGTGTCTCCTCTAAGACCAGGATCAGCATCAACTACTGTTAACTTCACTGTAATTGGGAGTTCAAAGTCGATAACCTACAAAAGTAATAAAATTAGTACCACCATTGTCAATTGTACTTCATAGTGCTCTACTGTTAAAGCAAAATGTGAGATTCCATAAAGTTGTAAATTAATAATGAAACTGCATTCAAATGAGCTTTTATAAGGGAAATGGTAAATCAAATTCTCCAATATGTTATGAACAGGACTTTACTTTTCCCTTCCAGAAAAGCAAAATGCAGTCCATGCCCTCCTTCAGAAACTTTGTTTTATCCCCAACATCTGATGCATTGAGGCGAAACTCTTCATACGTATTCTGCAAAATACAGTCACCCAAAAACTTAAGCAAAACGAAATAGAAACCGAGATCATGTTTTTGCCACCACTGTCTGCAATATCTAATTATTTTTGTAGTTTTACAGACACATGGTAAATGAAGCTGCAATGTGTGCAGTTCTTTAGGTACACTTGTGAAACAAAAGGAAATATACCAGGTCCATGAACACAAACTGGGCGCCATCTTTGTAAGTGAACTGTTTTGTCTCCTTGGAAATATCTGCTGCTTCTATCTAGAAAAAAATATGGGAGTCCATAATTCATTGATCCACATTACATATGGAAAAAGAGAGAGAGATAGAGGAAGCAGGGGAGGGGGGATTGACTACAAGGGATATTGTCTCCAAAACTATTACCTTACTTCCAGCTCGGAAAGTTTTCTCAACCGAGTTTCCAGTGACATAGTTCCGCAATGTGGTTCTCACATATGCAGCTCCTTTGCCAGGTTTGACATGTAGAAATTCTGATGAATGCCCACAAAAAACAAGTAATGTGAAAAGTGAAGCAAACTAATATCAAAATATAGACAAAACCTTCTTCCTAATCCCCAATGCACTATCTTTTATGTAACCCACACATGTATTATGTATACTTGATAAACAGAAATAAAATTGTCCTGGGATTAAGTGTCTTTCTCTTGTCAGAAATCCGTGCCAGGCAATTCCTCCAAATAGACTGAACTTAAGGGGGTCAACAAACACCATATTACCATTATGTATTCTCATAATCTATGTGTCATTATTTCCCAGGAAGAAATTCAATAATTGGATGATGTAAAAAATTAAATTAAATTAAATTAAAAATTGTACACAAACGCACAGAAATCTTTAATTCCAGGTTGAAAAGATAGAAGCAGGGAAAGTTCACAAAATGGAGAATCAAAAAAATTACCAACAACCCTCCAAGGAGCTCCGTCCACTTCAATGTTGCTGCCTACTTTAATATCATTGCTAGAAAACGCATATATTCCTGAAAATTGCAAGGAAACAGAGACATTAAGCCAGGAAAACTTGTCGAGTATGAGGGGAGGGGAATTTACTTACTAGGGAATTTGGGGCGGAAGGAGATTTTAGGAGATAGCTTCGTAGATGGAAATGAGAGGGACGAGGACTTGAACGAAACCACGGAGATATTGGGGCAGAAGGCCAGCTTGAGGCCGGCGATTCCGGCCATGGCTGTCGTCGACGAAGGGAAGTGAAGATTGAGTAGTAGTAGTCTCTATGGCAGTATTTTGAGGGTTCACAATGGCCCAGAGAACTTTGTTAACCCGGCCTTGGATAAGGTAAATCAGAATAATAGTCACTTGAGAGCATATTTTGATTTGGAAAAAACAGCAACCACTATAGGAAGTTTCGTTTGTCGTTAAATTCACATTGTGACTTTAGTTTGACAAATAATCGTAACAAAGTAAAATATGCAATAACCAACATAGACTAGAACCCAGTGACAAGTGACATCTCTTTGAAGGGAAGAATTTCAGGAGAACTCAGTTTTTATTTCCATAAGTAACGATTCCCTAACTATATCATCATCTTAATTTCTATTAACAACTTAACCTTTCCAACCAGCTTGGTTGGCCTGAGTAGAATTTCGGGAGAACCCAGTTTTTATTTCCATAAGTAACGATTCCCTAACTATATCATCATCTTAAGTTTCTATTAACAACTTAACCTTTCCAACCAGCTTGGTTGGCCTGAGTAGTCATGCACTCTTATCCCAACTTAGCTTTTTCAATCAGCTTAGTTGGCGTGAGTAGTTTTTCAATCAACTTAGTTGACGTGAGTAGTTGTGCACTCTTGTCCCTTAAAAGAAGTCGGGAATTCGAATTCCCTTTCGTATGGAAAAATTAATCTGGCTAGTGAGCCAGCCCAGTACGAACAGAATCAGACTTAAAGAGGACACTTCGTGGTCTATCCAAAACAAAAACAACTCAACTTTTCCACCAATTTACCAAAATATAATCTCTATACATAGACATACACACAGTGAGTCTGTACCAATCAAGAAGCGAAACTATATCCCATCCTTAAAAGAGGAAAACTAAGGGGAAAACATATCTACATAATGTCATTCCCCATGATTTCTTACAAGGAGAATGGCATGGTGGAGAAACCACATCTTTTTATCTTCTATACTTCATTTAAAATCACTTTCCAAGAAGGGAAAGCACAACCTAAAAACAAAAATATGTTCTCTATGGATCACAATCTCTATGAACAATCAAAACCCTTCAACACTAGTTCTTCGGAGAGATGAAGACGACGATCTCCGGCTCTCCAGTCGTTCCAGGTCCTCCAACGAGATGGAGGAGCACGTTCGAGAAGGAAGGGACAAACGCGGTGCACCTGTTCTCGTTAGTCTGCTTGTTGGTGGCGAAGGCGAAAGACCTAGCTTCGGGGCTTGGACAATAATCCCGTTTAGACTAGGCGATTTCGACATGTGCTTCATACTTACTCTTCCCGGCTCCTGAAGTGGAAATCGAGACGGGCACTTCATGTCTTGTGCCGTCTTGAGCTGCTCGACTATAGTTCTCATCGTTGGCCTTCCGGAGGGGTCCTTTTGCAAACATCGTTGAGCAATATCAGCTATCGTCCTCGCTGCTTTGGCTGGGAACCGACCTTTCAGCTGAGGGTCCATGATAAGCGATAGCCTGCAATCGTCGGCCAGAAAAGGTTGGCTCCACTTGACTAAATTCCTTTCTTCCTTTGGATGACCACTGTCCAAATTCTTCCTGCCAGTGAGCAACTCAAGAAGTACAATCCCGAAACTCCAAACATTGCTCTTAGGAGTCAGAAAACCCCTCTCCATCGTCTCCGCAGATAGATTTGCAAGCGCCTGAATAAATGAAATCAGATGATTGAGAAAAAAAAGGTTCGTAAAGATCCTCCAACGAATTTGGAGCTCCAAGCAATATAGAAAATAGATAGATAGTGATTGATGCACTCACGGCTGAACTACTACAAATGTTAGTCTCTTGAATGTGAGTAATGCAACCATATCCCGAAAGTTTTGCACTGAAGTCCTTGTCAATCTGTATATTGGCAGTTGAAAATTCATGGAACATTGCCTGTAAATACAAAATTAAAATTCACAGCATTAGCCAAGAGAAATTGAAAATTTAAGAACTATTTCCACTTTTTATCGCTTGATAACCAGTGGAATTCCACATATGATCACTGTAACGGTCCCCAATTCCCCAAAATTTTAAAAATTGGGTGATAATAGCCCTTCCATTGGCCTGTTACAAGAACGGGTTTCTAGAGATTTAAGCAGTTGTGGCAACACAGCTGTCCACATTGACAGTCGGTTGAATTCCATCTATACTCGAGTGACTGAAAGTGGAATTTATTATTTTCAAACCACATTAATCATTGCCAGATAACCGTATTGATTACCTGAAAAGGTCCTTCCTCATGCAGGAATGTGAGACCTTGCGCAGCACACAAGGCGATTTTCATTCTAGCATTCCAATCTAAGGGGGGGCCATCTGATCGGCAAAATAAAAGCCTGTCTAAGCTTCCATGATAAAGCCTTTCATAAACCAACATCCTCTGCCCCGAGCCTTCGCGTGCATGGAAACCAATTAGTTTACAAAGTGAAGGGTGTTGCAATGAAGCTAGTGTGTTAACTTCATTCACGAACTCCTTCAATCCCTGGAAAACCAAAAGAGCCAGTGAGATTTAACCAAAATTTGCAATGAAAGTTGTTTATAGATACAAGTTGTGGTTTGATATTTCTATTTTGATTTAAACCAACCAGAAGATGCCAAGCACCTTGTGCTCATATGGCATGTAGTGACTCCCCTATATGGGAGGTCATGAGATCGAGCCTCAGTGGAGGCGATGTTGGCTCTTTGTGCTTCAACAGGTTGAGAAAGTATAGATGAACAGATACTACAATGTAATAGAGTCAGTAACAAGCCAGGTAAGCGAAGGGCAACTCAGTATTACCTGAGAAGACGGGTGGAGACAAGTGACGATAGCATCAAGCTTCTTTGTACCCAAGGCATCGTCCCCGAATGAAGCTCTGTAGATGATAGAAGAAAGTCTTTCTGACATGCATCGCTCGGGAGAGAAGTTGTGGCAGGCAGCTGCAATCTCTTCATACGAAAAGTTTCGGAGGGTTCCTGTAGGCAGTACGGGAGGGATTATAGGAGGAAGTGGAAGTGGGCCCGATGCATTGAGAGGGCCACTCGCATTTCCAATCTTAAAGCTTCCCATAGTCTTCAGGGAGGCAGCACTCTGAGGCGAGGGGAGAGGAAGAGGTTGAGCAATAGACGAGGGATGTTCCTTCATTGACCCAACACGGCACCTGGATTCCTCCTGTTCGTCACATTCATTTGCCACGAGAGTATCCTGTTCCGCTGCGTCAATGCTCGATGGGGCAGACCGTACTCTTATCTTACTGCTGGCTACTCCGCTATTTGACTGAACAGGTTTCACCCTAGTTCTAAAACTCGGTGGAGCAGACTGCAACGCCCGTGTATGTATTTGGGGCTCGGGCAGTGCAGTAGGTGAGGGATCCTGAGGGTTAACACGTTTAACATGGATCGTCTTCTCAGGCTTTTTCTTCTTACTCTTCAAAACGGTGAAACATCCCATCTTCAGCTTGATGTTTTACTCGCAATCAGGTCTGTCCTCCCTGCAGAAGTGAGAAACACACACGATTATTCACAAGGCATAACAGCCTAATTAGCCTCAAAACAGAGAAAGATAAATGAAATAATTGTTAAACAGTAGGAATTACTCCATACCAAAGAAAACATTTCCCTGACCTTGAACCCATCAATTAATGAAAACATAAATTCAACAACTTAATTCTCTTTTATTTCCCAAATTTCCCGATATGACGTGGGACCTGGGGAACTGAATAGCCAATCAAATGACAAGCAAAAGCACCCTACATAGTAATTGATTCAGATTTCATATCTAAAGGACACCCAAATCTTTCTTTGTCCTAGTGCAAATTAACCTAAACCTATTCTACATTTCTACAGCTGAGTCATATAGAAATATCATAAGCTACCTAAGGTGGCCATATCTAACCTCACAAATCCCAAATTATCTCCTTTTATAGCCACACAGAGCTTTACATAAATGATTAAAAACACATCAAATACAATAACTGAATCTAAATCCAATATTAATTTTGTTTCCACCACAACCAAACTTAACACCATACTGTAAAGCCATAAATCAACTAAACTTCAATAAGAAAATTTCCCAAAAAGAAGCAGAATCATTTCATTTAAAAACCAACAACAAAAGGGCAGATATGAAACAAGCTTTCTTGCCACTTACAATTCTCCATCAGAATTATTAACAACAGGCAGAAAATATTACAAAGTGACATCAAGAAAATAATATAAAGAAAATTACCTGAGCAAATTGAACTGATCCTGAGCTTATTTTGGGGTTAAAGATTGGATCTTTGGGGATTACAAAGGCACCCGCAGAGTGAAATTGATCATTGGGGGAGAGAGAAACCCTAAAGACAAGTCAAATGAAGGGAAATGGGGAGAGGCAAAGAAGAGCAGGTATTTTGAGAAAGGAGAAGGAAGATGGGGAAGAGAAGTGGGGGTCCGTAGGAATGGAGTACAAAGATGCAGTAGTCAAACCAAAAACCCCATGAGTAAATTTCTCATTAAAGAAATATATATACCATTATTCTGTATCTCCATCCAACCACTACCTATACACACACACATATATATATGCTTCACTCAAACCCTTCCTGACCTTTTTGTCCTTGGCCTACATCTTTCCCTTGATTTATGTTTGTATCATCATCTCGTACATCCATCAGATTTTATGCATTGATTGTCTGATTGACTTAACTATTTATAAATTTTTGTTTTTATTATTAAGTGATATGCAATTTCGTCGGACTAATCTAACTCACAATATCATGTCTTTAGAGTTACTGCAAAAGTAGATCACAAGTCACGCAACCAGCCTACAGTCAGATTTTAGTATTCATGTGTTAGATCAATCCACACCTTCCATCATCCTAGACAGCTAGACCATTTTCCCATTCATGTTTTTGGTTGGATTCGAACCCTCACACTGCGAACTTTAATTGTGACTTAAGTCAAACAACGAATTAAGCGATTGCTTATCAACTACACCGAATTAATCGTTAAACCAAACTCTCCATCCTCTCTAGTTGCAAAATATTAAAAGTATAAGGAGTAATGAGCATTGAGTATGCATACCCTCATTTAACTTCTTATTATTTAATAAGCATTTAAAAGTTATGATTTTTTAAAGTGATCTTCTTTTTTTTTTTTTTTCTTGTTAACATTTATTTGATTTTTCGTTATTCATTTAATATTACGACTTTTGATATTTCTAGGTATTGCTTAAAAAATTCTCATTTGACATACCATTCTGTTACTAATACTTGAAAGAACAACTTTCACTGTCTTGTTGCTTTTGTGAATCACTTGAACCTTGATACATTTCAATGACATGGAGCTAGGCTAGTGAGCTATTTCGCTTTCTTCAAATGACTACTTCTGAGTTTCAAGCTCGACCTCTTTATGATTGTCATCGTGCAATTACTTCATTTTTCACTAAGTGATTACTTATGAACTTGAATGTATAATCTATGTTTGTTACAATTCATAACTACTTCATCAGTCTATGAAACAAAGAGTCAGTACTTTAACTAATTGACTAATCTAAATAATAAGTTAATAGTTTTAGTTTTTAAGCACATGATTTGAATTTCTATCAGTATAAAGGGTATATAGTTCATTTTATTATGAATAGAGTCACCCCTAAAAATACAAAAATGCAATTGTCGATGGGCCCATGGCATTTTGGTGAATTCACGTGTGTGAATAGAAAAGTAGCTCGAAATTCAAGGAAGAGGGGCTTTGAGCAAAGTGAGAAAGCCAGTCAAAGTTGGAAACTCATTACTAGTATGTATTTCTGTTTTTCTTTAAAAAAAATTATTATTCTTATAATAATAATAATTATTATTATTATTTTTAGCATATGATTTTCCTGGGGGTGGTCGATTGTCAAAGAGACCCGTGGTGATAGATCTTTGACTCTTACATACCGCCGTCGGATTCCGCTGGCGACGTACAGATCTCGTCTGACGTGGCCATCTTAACTACCCACTTGGGCCCCACTAACATAAACCCTTTTTGTTTTTAATTAACCCAATGTCGTCACGCGCTCCCCGCTTTTTTCTTCCAATTTGGAATTTCCTAATTTGGCCCACAAATTTTCATAACTTCCTTTTTTTGACAAACTATGGTGGAAGACTATGAATTTTAATTTGGGTCTTTAAAAATAAAAATCAATATCCATAGTAACAACAGGTTTGATTGGTAGAAAATAATTATGAAAATTGGAATTCAATTATGTACAAATCAAAAGTACTCTATAATATTTATATCTATTACAAATAGTAAAGTAAAACTTATAAGTCAATTAAAAAATTGAGTTCCTAATTTTTTCTAAAGCTACGTTGAGACCTTGAATTGATTAAAAAAAAAGTTATAATAATAATTGAGTCATACTCTTTTTTTTTTTTAATCTATTTATCGTTAGAGATGGCGACTGGCGATGACTCCGTCGTTGCCGTAAGTTTTCGTCGGTCTCCATAAAAGTCGTTGTCGGTGGTCGGAATAGACAAATGATCCGTTAAAAATGTTAATTGTTATTTTTTTTTCAATTTAGTTGCTTAATTGTTTTATTTTTCTGAGTTCAATGACTTATTTGGAGCTTATTCGAGTTTGATAGCTTAATTGCTAATTCCCAAATTGTTCGATGGTTTATTTGCACCTTTTCACTTTACAATATAATAATGTACATCCAATACACAAATAATGTACATTTCTTAAATACAATTTACATTTTTAATATACTAAAAGTACATTATTTTTATACTGAATGTAAATTATTTGATAGTATGGTCCACACAATAATGATTGCGAAAAGTCATTAAGTTATGAGTTTTTAAAAGGTAAAACTAAGCCCATCAACATGTTATTTAAATGCATCAAAACCCACCAAACTAATTATGGACATGTTATAATCTCTGTCACTCGCTCCGACGAAATCCAGCAAACTCCGGCGACTCTTTTGTGATCGCTAGTCGCAGTTCTAACGACCAATTTTGGTGAGAAGGTGGTTTGTTGATCAAAAGAAGACGACCGTCAATAACAACTGACGGTGGTTAAGATGTAATTTTATCGGTAAGGTTTTAGTTATTGATACATTAGATTTATTTGATCAACTTTTAATAAATTAGAAGGTTTAATTACATATTTTATAAATTTATAGACTTAATTACTTTATGGTGTAAAATTTTATGGGTCTATTTAACCATTTAAAAAAAAAAATTTAATGTGCTCTTAGAATATGAACTTCTGTTCCCGATATGATTTGCATTATTGGCCACTAAAACCAACGGGCTTTGAAATTCGAAGCCCAAATAGAACTATCTTTTGGGCTTTTAGTTTGAGATTCAAAGTGCAAATTTCGCGTTTTGGCGCCCTTTTTCCCTTCAGCTTCTCCCGCAAGCTTTGGCAATGTACTTCATACTACTGACACTCTGTAGCTTGTAATAGTCAGTCGATGCCGAATTTCCCAGAAATCATTATTGTCTTCAACACCTACGGCGCGGCATCACCGGGAAATTCTGTTTTCCGGTTGTCAAACGCCGGAATCCGGTGACTCATTGGAGTTCTTCCCATTATTCCCACCGCAAACGCCAAAACCTAGAACAATCCTTCCACTCCAACACCTTGACGCTGTCCCGTCGCACCTTACCTAGGGTTTTTAGTTTGTTGGAGAAAAATGGGGAAATCGAGCAGAAGATCATCAATTCTTCAGAAAGATGGAGCTAACGCGGTAAGTTTGTCTATGATTTAGATTAAATTTTAAAACCTTTGTTTGAAAATTTTGTAGTTTTCTCATTTGGCATGAGCTTGAAGAGGATTATGCTGATGGAAAGAATGTTGTTGTGGTTTGCAGGTTGGGAATTTCAGCACTAGATTCTCGCTGCCTTCATTTGTGAAGCGAGTCAAAAAAATGACTGAAGCTCAGAGAGAGGCCGTGAGGAGGGCAGGGTTTGGCAATTTACTCCTCATTCCCAACCAAATGCTCTGCAAAAATCTCTTAGTTGAGTTGATGGAAAGATGGAACTGTGACAAGTCTGCCTTTGTACTTCCTCATGGGGAGATTACCATATCTCTGATGGACGTTGTGTTAATCTTGGGATTAAGAGTGACTGGAAATCCTGTAAGCATAGGAGACAATACACCGTTCCTTAATCTGGAAAGAGGGTATGGTGCTGTCCTCTGGAATCGAAAAATCACAGTTGCCTCAGTAGAAGAGAGGCTTGAGTCTCTTGGAGAGACTGATGATGATGACTTTTTGAGGTTGTTTTTGTTGTACATGTTCGGAACACTACTTTTCCCCACTACCAATGGAAAAATAGATTCCCGTTACGTTTATCTTCTCCGAGATGTGGATAATGTGGATCAGTTTGCTTGGGGTGCAGCTGTTCTTGAAGATTTGTTTTACTGGTTGAGCAAGAGAAAGAGGGACAATGTGCAATATGTTGGAGGGTGTCTTATTTTGCTTCAAGTAAGTTTATCAATCTAACTGAATTGTAATATTAATATTTTTGTTTCAGCATTGAATCATTTTTTAATAATGCCCCTTGGTTGATGAATGATGAAACTTTCTGCATTAATTGGTGATTCCATCTGTGCTTTAATAGTTGGGATAAATAACATTTATTCCTATGCTATTAGCTCATCTTTTATGGAATTTAACATTTCCAACAATGATTTGCGCAGATATGGTGTTATGAGCATATTGATATAGCTCGGCCTTGTCTGATTGACAATGCTGTTAAGTTTCCTCGTGTTTGCCATTGGGGAAGTACAAAATCTCATCATCGTCAGTGGTTCATTGACAAGTTCAAAACTCTTGGTAGTAATAAGGTATGCGAGGTTGAAATTGGTTGGTTGCTATACTTGCTGCTGTATTATATTTCCAAATTTATCCTATATTGTTTCTGGTCTTGCAAATCTAAGCATTCGAGGCTTCAAGCTCTGTTTTATTCATTTCTTGTGATTAGAAAAGCCAAACTTTTTCTGTAACTTTATAGTATCATAGGATCATTGTTTCTTTGAGGAACTACTGCTGGTGTCTGGACTACGAATAAACTTTGATTGTACCTAACAGTACAAGTTTGTTCAATAAGGAAAAGAAAACACTGTCTAAGGAAGTTTCTGTGGTTCTGTGGAAAGTTTTAGGCAATGAACTTTATCAAATTTCTCTATTTATTTATTTGTTTATTCTTTTCTTACAGATTATTTGGAGCCTCGAATTGACTTCTGAGGAGTCAGAATTGGGAACAATCAAAGAGTTACTAGAGGCACAAGGTGAAAATGCAGGGCAAATCATGGAGCAACAGTCTTCTGCACATGTTTGTAATGTAAGTTTCCCTACCACTTTGTTTCTTTTCATAAAGTGTTCTTCCTAAATAAGATACTAGTAGCAAAGCATGGTATGTCTCTTACTTTTGTTTAATCTAAATACTTTTCCAGATGGTGGAACAATTGGCGGTTGACATGGAGATGGACTCAGCGACTACAATCAGTAGAGAACTCTATCAGGAGCAAAATGATTGTTGGCCACTCAGAAATATAAGAAGAACATCTGCAAACAGCCGTGTTTTAATCTCTACACCTTGTTGTGTAGAAAGTGAAACAGAACCAGCAGAGAATCCTCCAAGTTCATGTGGAGATTCCATTGTGTTAATCAGCAGCGATGTCAGTATATCCTCTTTCCATTTCTCTTTTGTTTTTGTTTTTTTGTTTTTTGTTTTTGTTTTTGTTTTTTTTTTGTTTTTTTTTTTTTTCATTTCTTTTTGAGTTCTGGATTATTTTTCAAGACCTGATTTGTTTATTCAGGATAATTGTGAGGACCTGAATAGAAAAAACTGGATTCTGGAAGAGCAGGTAACTGAACTAAGGAAGGAAATTGATGACCTGAAAAGAGAGAATAAAATTTTGAACAATCAGCTCTCATCTTGCCTTGAGTTTGAAAAGAAAAATGGGGAACTAAGGAAAGAAGTTGAAAGTTTGAGACAAGAAAACCTATTGTTGAGTTCATCAGCACACACTCTTGTAGCTCAACTTGAGAGAATCGTTCTTGATGGGAATACAGACACAGTGGATGTCGTGGAAATTGATAAACTTCTGGGTACTGCAGGAACAGTTGACTAAAAACTAAAAAGCACTTTATATTTTTTCCCATCAAGATTTTCTTCTCTGGATGTCAACCATGTCTCAGGTATGTTCCTTACCTAAATTTATTTCTATATCTTAGAAATCTAATAGTGATATATATTAGCCTTTCCTGACTTGGCATGAATTTGAACCTAAGGTGTAGCAGAGAAACTAATAGGTTCTGTGATTTAAGAAATGTGTAGTGAGTCGTGACCAATGATGAAAAAAGGAATATAGTCCGTCCAGCACCACACTAAAAGATTGAATCCAATCTATTAGCTAGTCTAATCCATGATCTTATAAACGTATATGTTTCTCTCTTATTTTTGAATGTGGGGCTCTTATCATCATGAATTCACTTTCCAACATTAATTTACTTACTCCATGCATGCAGTTTCTAAACTCTGAAGTGGGCATACATGTGGTTGTGAGAGTGAGAGATACAGAACATTCAAACATTTTCCATTAACAAGAGGTTGTTTAAACAACCTATTAATACACGCAAGATTATGACAAATAGGTAGGCACCATCTAGGGTGACAAGAAAACGTAATTTAACTAGAATGGCTCCATGCATGTGGAGTTGACAGTTGACAGTCTTGACACCATCTTTATTATGTTTATTCAAGTTGAATCTGCTTCAGATAGCCCTGGGAATAAGCTTCAATGGATCCTGCAACACAATAACATTACTCAGCAAGCGTTACAATAAGCTAAAAGATGTAGGAACCAGAAGAAAGAGGAATGCAGAGAGATACATACGCTGCACAGTTCATGGATGGAGTAATCTTGAATGACAAGTTGACACCGCACTTGGGAGCAATGGTTGAAACAGCAGAAGGATTGGGGAAGGAGTTAAGAATTGGCTTCAGGCACCTACAAGCAGCTTGGCGATTAGGCGTGGTTCTTGTCTGAAGCTCGACAGATCTAGCTCCAGCACAGCAGGCTTGCGGAATTGGACCTATACCGCCTCCATTGAGGTACACAATGCAGGGCGCCACGCTGTTGAGGACTCCCGCGCAAGACACAGCTGCTTCAGCATGGGATGCAATCACTGCCAAGCAGGTGAGCACCACTGTGAACTTGATCATTCCTGAACTTGCCATTCCTCCCAATTATTATCTTTGCTTTTGCTTCTCTTGCTATGGGGTTTGCAGTTTGTTGTGAATGCAAAATGCAGCTAATCTAGTGCGTATTTATAGTGGCACACTGGCACTACTTAAACCAAAAAACTGATTGGTATTGGGTACATGTCATTTTGGTTTGTTGAAAGTTGGATTGATTAAATGTACTTCCCTTCTCCTTCGTGATCGTTAGCCACATTAACATTAACATACAGATCACAAAATAAGCAGTTTTTTTTTTAATTTAATTGTACCTTTTTTAAAAAAAAAAAGGGTTTAAGGGATTAGATGGAATTTTTTACTTATAGAACTCAGTTGCACAATTAGTTGGATTTAAGGGTTTTTTTTTTTTTTTTTTTTTTTTCTTTATTTTAGTATAGATTAAGGTATGGTTCATATTGAGATTTCAATTTTGAATAAGTTAATAGATTTATATGTTTTATATACAAAAAAATTAATTATATTTTTCTAAGTTGAGAATAACATTGAAAAATTGTTTCTGAATTGCACTTAAGAAATAAGAATAATGTTATTTTCTCTCCTGATTTTATGTTCTCATATTGTAATATATACATTTTTTAGTGTGTTGACTACTGTAAAATGAAATTTACTTATTAATCAAATATAAAAAGAATCAATCAAATATTGACATGTAAGGAGGTAAAATTAACACGGGTAATGTCTCGTTAAAGAATTAGTTATAATTTTACTTATATTTCCTATTATTTTTGATAATCTATTATCAATTTAAATAAATTTGACCATATTTATTAAAACATACAAAAATTTGAATATTTTTCATCGATATTTATGGGCAGTGTATTTATAATGGGCACAATTCAGCATAGACACACGAACTTGAAGGGTAGGCCTTAAGGCCGAACTCCCTTAAATAATTGCATGTGGACAGCCCCATAAACACGACGGGCCAACCCAGACACTTCACATGCTTAGGTACTATTCAAGTCCTTGGCAAGTAAAAGATTAATACTTATATTGTGGACCTGATTCATGCAGTAAGATAGACCTTTAATACAAATTTATTTTTAACATATTGTATTTCTAATTTTAATGTATTACATGTTTATTTTGATTTATAGTACACTAAAAGTAAAGTTGTATCAAACTATAATGAATTTCTTAAAAATGAATGTGTAATACACAATGGATTTACATTATACTAAAAATGAAGTTGTATCATGATCCATCTTATAAGGTGGATCCCAAGGTACATGATAGAATTTATCGTAAAAGAGAGGTCAAGCGTGTTTATTTTAAATCATCACATTTCAACTTTTGTGTTTTGTTCGTTACTCATTCTCATTTTGAACAAATTTTGTTGCTTATTTGATTGTTGGTTGTGTTTAGATGAACAAGAAAGTTGATGTTTTGATTTAAGTGTTGATGTTACCATGACAGGAAGATATGACTAGAAGGAAGAGGACCAACCTGTAGTGACCATGGCTGTGGTTGGCAGCAGCTATGAACATCAGAGAGTGAACTGATGTGTCTGCTAGCCACAACTAATCCTATAGTAGGCAGAGCTTTGTGCCACTTCCAGGCTTAGAGGGTGACTATGTGGCTGTGATGTAAGTTATTTCACTTTTCACATGTCTTGTTTCTTTTGTTATGTGATTGACCAAGGCTGTGGTTAGGTCCCTGTAGCAGCCACTGAGGCTTTTATTGCATTTTGAAAGGGAGATTTTGCTACCTTTAATTAGGGCTTTTATTTTTGTTGTGTATGGATTTGGTATGTATATAATGTAGTGGTTAAGAGATAGGATTGGGTATTTTGGTGGTACATGTCATTATGTGTCTCAATCAATTAATGATAACTTAATACCCTGTACTTGCCTGATTTACTACAAAAGTATTAGCTAGCTAGTCCATGTTATTTTTCTCTCAAATATTATCTACTCAGCTCGTGAGTTAAGCTTGTGCGGGGTAGTAACATTACTTAGCTTGTTGTACAAGTGGAAGCAATAAACACTACTTAGTAAAGGAGATTGGGTAGTGACATGTTGCAGTGACAAGTGTGTGAGATTAGCTGAGGCATGACAATTACTCATTTTTTGGGAAAGACACTACTGGTGTTGAATTCCGTTTTGCTAAGCGATTTGTTAATTGTGTTGCCTACACTGTTGCTCGGGAAGTCGTTTATGAGTCAAGTTGCGGGGAATGGTTTGATTCCCTTCTTTCGTTTCTTGTTGATTGTTTTTATTCTGATTTAATGCATTAATTTCTTCTTCTCAAATTAATAATCGAAATAATAATTTTTTTTAATATTGCTGTAATTGATTTAAAAATTAAAATAATTGACATTTCTTTAAACTTCATAATGGATAATTGATGGATAAGTGATGGATTTTAAATGACATTCATAGAATCTTACTAGATTTTTTTTAGAATATTTTAAATTTTCATAAACTTTGTACAAGTTTATAAATGTCGGTAGGATTAACATTTATAAACTTTAAAAAACTTTTTCATATTCAAAAGTTTATAAAAGTCATTAAAACTCTAAAAAAAAATTGAATACACGCTTATAAACATTTAATAACTCCTATTAATATATTATTTATAATTTTATTACAAATTTGTTTTATTATATATATTATATTATTTAAAGTAAAACAGAAGCAACTGAGGTTTTGGAAGTCAATTACCCTTTTATTAGTAAGAAGGGATTTGTTGTAATAAATGCCTTTGACGGCAGATGACGAAACAATGAGGAATAAGAAGAAAATTACTCGTAATCAAATTGTCGAAACATTGATGTAGAGATTGATATAATTATAACAAAAAAATTAGGGCAATAAAATTAACGAGATAATTGGAATACTGAAAAATAATTGATTGAATTTAGGTATAAGGTTTATAAAGTTTAAATAGGAGAAAAAATAAAATTTAAATAGAGAGAAAAAATCGTCAAAGTTGGTTGTAAGAAAATTTTGAAATCTTGGGACTGAGGGTTGGATTTCAACTATTTATATTTGAAAAGGAAAAGTCTACAAAAGTCATAAAATTTAAAAGTCCATACAAATTCATAACTTTTTGAATACCACATGACTTTTAAAACTCTTTAAAAGTTTTAATTGAATACCATCCGACTTTTAAATACTCTTTAAAAGTCTTGATTGAATACCGCATGACTCTTAAAAACTCCCTAAAAGTTTTAATTGAATAGCTCCAAACTTTTAAAGTTTATAAAAGTTTTCAAAAATCTATTAAAGTCATGATTGAATACACCACCCTTAATTACTATTAGCTGTTTGAGTGTTTGATTAATTAAATTTATTACTCCAAAATATTAAAATTTAAAAAAGACTAAAAATAATTTTTTCATATGTAATCAATTATACTTAATTTACCAAACACTTTTTTACAACCCAATAACCCAATCAAGTAACAATTTCTAGTATTTACCAAAACACTCCAACTATCTTTCATTTTCCTTTCCTAATTTTTGCCCTAGCAAGCTCAGTAGCCTGTAGCCAGTAATCACTGGTCAGTACCGCGCTACCGCCGAACAAGACTCGCGTCGGTCTCTCCGACTCTGTGGTCTGCCGACGGGACACGTGGACAACTAACGACGCGTCGGCGCAGCCTGGCGACGGCCGGCCGGCGACTAGCTCCGGACAGACTACAGTGCTCCCTCTCCTGCTGCTGCAGCGCATCTGCAATGAACTCACGGAATTAGGTAATTCGACACTCCGAGCCTCCTACAGTGTGTTGTGAACTTGTGATTTGTGATTCTGTGAAAGAAGTTGATTTAATTTCTGATAATTTGTTTTTAATTATTGAAGTATTGTGTATTTCAGTATTTGTGTCATTGACTCTTTGTGTGCTAACTGTTCAATTCACCTATAGATACTATTAAAGCACAATGCAATGATTTTCAGGATTTAATATGTATGAATTCAAACATCTACTTGTGTGCATAGATTCAAGGTTTTATATACATGTATGTACACCTGTGTGTGTGCACTATATATATACAGAAACACAGGCATATATATGATTAGTCTTGGAAGAAACTAAACTCTTTATTTGGTGACTGAGCTTTGCTACTTTACAGGAGTTTTATTTCTTTTATAAGGAATGTGTACTTCCCATGGTCCCTCTTTTCATCATCAAGAACCTCAAATCACCCCGGCAATTCTATACTCTGGAACCTCAACTTCTAGGAACTTCTTTTCGTACTTCTTCATCATTCATCAGTGGCTACTGTCTGTTAACTCACCACAAAGCTAAATATAACTGGAATACAACCCACTCCTTTGTCCTCTCCAACCCACTCCTCTCTCTTCTTGAGAATCAATGCAAATGCATGGCACACCTCAAGCAAATTCAAGCCCAAATGGTCACCACTGGCCTCTTTTCAGATGGGTTCGCTTCGAGTCGCTTGATTGCTTTTTGTGCTATCTCAGAGATGGGAAGTCTTGATTACTGCAAAGCGTTACTGTATCATATGCAAAGCTCAAATTCATTTTCTTGGAATGTTGCCATTAGAGGTTATACGGAAAGCCAAAATCCGATTGAAGCTCTATTCTTGTATAAAGAACTGTTAGTGTACATTGACAAACACAATGATGATGATACTTTAAGGCCTGATAATTATACTTTTCCATTGTTGTTCAAGGTTTGTTCCAGATTGTCATTGTTTTATATGGGTTTTGAGATTCTTGTGCATGTTATGAAAATGGGTCATTATCAGGATAGGTTTGTGCATAATGCGTTGGTTCACTTCTTGGTGTGTAGTGGAGAGTTGGAAGTTGCAAAGAAGGTGTTTGGTGAAAATTGTGTAAGAGATGTGGTTTCATGGAATTCATTGATTAATGGGTATGTAAAAAGTGGGAGACCTTGCGAAGCATTAAGGGCTTTTAGAGAAATGAGAATTGAGGGTGTTGAGCCTGATGAGATCACTATGATTGGAATGGCCTTAGCTTGCAGCCAGCTTGGAAGTTTGGTACTTGGAATGGAATTTCATAGATATGTTGTGGAAAAGGAAATGAATTTGTCTTTACCTCTTTGTAATTCACTTATGGACATGTATGTGAAATGTGGGGATCTCGAGAAAGCAAAGACTCTGTTTGATAGGATAGAAGAAAGGACTGCTGTTACTTGGACTACTATGATTGTTGGGTATGCAAGGTTTGGATTTCTAGATGATGCTAGAAAGTTGTTTGATGAGTTTCAACTAAAGAGCAATGTTGTCACATGGAATGCCATGATTGGAGCATATGCTCAAGCTCAGTGTGGGAAAGAGGCTTTGAAACTGTTTCAACAAATGCAAGCCATGAATGTTAGGCCTGATGAGGTCACCATGGTTTCTTGCTTATCTGCTTGCTCACAACTAGGAGCTCTTGATGTTGGATGTTGGATTCATCATTATGTCGAAATCCACAATCTTTCTCTTACTGTTTCTCTTGGAACTGCTCTAGTTGATATGTATGCCAAGTGTGGCAATGTCGAGAAGGCGCTTAAGGTCTTCCACGAGATGCCTGTGAGAAACTCATTGACTTGGACAGCCGTTATTGGCGCTTTAGCCCTTCATGGAGATGCACGCAACGCGTTATCCCATTTCGCAATGATGGTGGATGCTGGTGTTGCACCAGATGATGTCACATTTCTTGAGGTCCTGTTGGCCTGTTGCCATGGAGGTTTAGTAGAAGAAGGTCACAAGATTTTTACTGAAATGAGCTCCCGATTTAACGTTCCCCCAAAATCTAAACACTATGCTTGCATGGTCGACCTTCTCGGCAGGGCTGGCTTGCTGAAAGAGG
The DNA here is from genome assembly GCF_003576645.1 of Ipomoea triloba. NCBI lineage: Eukaryota > Viridiplantae > Streptophyta > Magnoliopsida > Solanales > Convolvulaceae > Ipomoea > Ipomoea triloba. The sequence continues at coordinate 4,109,851 of NC_044930.1, forward strand.
CTGAAGCACTGATTTTGAGCATGCCAACTAATGCAGATGCTGCAGTTTGGGGGGCCCTCTTTTTCGCCTGTCGCGTTCATAGAAACGTTGAATTGGGCGAAAAGGCGGCTCTGAAACTTCTCCAGATGGATCCCGATGATAGCGGAACTTATGTCTTGCTTGCCAACATGTATGTTGGAGCAAATATGTTGCATAAAGCTAGGGAAGTGAGGAAGATGATGAGTAAGAGAGGAGTAGAGAAGACTCCAGGCTGCAGCTCCATTGAAGTGAATGGTAATGTTTTTGAATTCACAGTTAGAGATAGGTTGCATGCTCAGTCAGATAAAATTTATGAATGTGTAATTCAGTTGACTAGACAAATGGGGCAGGATGAATATGTAGCAAATACTCCATTGTATAGCTTTGAAATTGGCTGCTAAATATGGCAGTTACCTTGTCCAGTTGGGTAATATCATATCCAACTGTCGAAATCTAATTGGTAATGATAGTTCAAGTTAAAGTGCTCTGATCTATAGCATTCTTTAATCAAAATTACAAGAAGATTTGACTTTACCACGAACACATTTGACTTGAACATGAGGCAAACTTTTGGTGGTGAATCCCTGTGAGACCGTCTCACAGATCTTTATCTGTGAGGCGGGTCAGGTTAATATGAAAATGTAATAATTATATTAGAAAAATATAATACTAATCAGGAATAATTTGATTGTTACTTATAATGAAAAATATAATACTTTTAAATTAAACATACTTCGTAATATTTAAGGTCAATTGGAGGTTGAATAGTTACTTATTGTGAGAAAAAAAATGTAATACTAATTTAAAATAAATTAATTGTTACTTGTGAGAGAAAGAGTAATATTTATGATAAAAAATGTAATATTTTTTTATATAAAAATGTAATATTAAGAGTTAAATAATTTAGGGTTAATTTCATTTTTGGGCCTAGATTTATAGTTGATAGTCCACTTTTAGTCTTTTTTTTCTTTATTTTTTTATTAGAACATCTTCATTTGGTCTTGATATTATTGTTGCATGACCATTTTTTAGTCCTCTGTCAAGAAAATCATCGAAATACCGTTAAATAGAATGACATTTTTAAAAAAATACAAAGTAGGTTGAACAACTATTATTATTATTATTATTATTTTATGTTTATGTTTTTGAAAAAAATCAAAATTAAAGATTGAAATGTTCTTGTATTTGACAAAATTTAAACTGTTTTGTTGATAGATCGGAGGACCAATAATGGTTATGCCACAATAATACTAAGATCAATAGTGGATGTTTTGAAAAAAAAAAGGACTAAAAGTGGATTGCTACCTATAAATCTAGGACAAAAATGGAATTAACTCAAGAATTTATGAGAGAAATTATAATATTTATACTAGAAAATGTAATATTTTTGACAGATATATTAATGTTATTGGGTGTCAAAGCCAAGAAATTTTTTGAATGTTTCATTAGTCATTACCAATAAACTTTGCATGCATGCCATAAATACTTTCCCTAATTTCAATATTATTACCAACTAACCCTAATATGCAATATTGAAGCACCAACCAGCTTAGATCCTTAGATATATGATTGGTCGATGATAGTGGCTTTGTTTTGTTTGGTAACACGAGGATAGTGACTACTTTAGTGTTGGTCAGACCTAACTAATTAAATTGGTTTACAATCAATTAGAGATTTTGATATTTGGAGAGAGTTGTCAATTTTAATGAAGGAACACAATAGTAATATTTGTATTGTGTGCAGTCTTTCTAAATCAAGAAGGAAGGGCGAATTGGGAAATAAAAGTTCAATCAGTAGAAGAGTTACACACAAGACATAAGGATCGGAGCAGAATTCGATTGCACACAAGACACTCAGACTTCAAGGTAGATCCTTTGGATTAGGGTTTGAACGAAATCCGTCTTATATAAAACAGTCTCACATAGAATTTTGTAATTAATGCATGACTTCTTAAGTATCATTAGCTCACCTAGTTAATCAATTTTAAAAATAATTAATACATGACTTCTTAAGTATCATTAGCTCACCTAGTTAATCAATTTTAAAAAGTTAAAAGTTTCATATCACAAATAGCCATAAAATGTATAGTAATTAGATTCCACACAAAGCACTCAGAGTAGAGCCTACATGTTAGAAAGAAAACTAAGAGCAACATCATGACTTTTTAATTATTATTATTATTTTTTATTTTTAAACTCAGGTGGAAGAGATCAGAGAGGTGAAATTTTATTCTTGTAAATATAAATTTTTGTGGGTCTAATTGTCATAAATAAAAGAGAATTTTTACTATAGGTGCACGTTGTGGGCACCTACCATGCCCATTGTGCACGTAATAGGCAATTTTTTCCTACCCTTTTATCCTACACGGCACTTTAGAATTTGTGAAAGAAAAAAATTACATAGATGAAGATGGTAAGTAATTTCTTTCTGCGGTGGACGATGACAAGTCAAGTTAACCCTTTACGTGCATACATTAATTTTGTTGAATTCAATTCAATTAATTTTAATTAGGTAACAAAGATTGATCAAAACGCATTCAATTTCTTTTAATCACTCCCAACTGCCATCTCTCCAACAAAGTTAGGTGTATTATATTCTTACCCACCATGAACAGTTCAATTGGTCGCAAGAATAAAATTGAAGAAGAAATATCAGAATCGAGTCTCACCCAGTAATAATGTAGTGTGGTTAAGTGTTAAGGGACTCATCCATCCCTAAACAAACTACCAAAGGTCAAGGGTTCGATTATTGACGTTAGGTATACAGCAGTCTTAAATCTATAAGTCACTGTCCCATCCAAAGAGGTGCGTACAATTCAGCTTCTATATAAACAGCTTCTCCCAACACCATTCTTCACACAAATAAAGCGTTCTACTTCCTTTCCAACTCTAAAGCTTATTTGTTTTCTCAGATCCGAGCTAATGGCAAAAGCGGCGAGCATGGTGGTGATGATGTCCATGGTGGTGGCGGCGGCGATGATGGGTGGACTGCATGCACAGTCCATGACGTGCAGCACCGTGGCAACTGATTTGTACCCGTGCCTGAACTACGTGAAGAACGGCGGTGCGGTTCCGATGAGCTGCTGCGACGGGATCAAATCACTCTACAGAGGCGCCGTCACCACCGCCGACCGCCAGACCGTTTGCAAATGCTTGAAGAACGTCACCGGCTCCATCACCGGCTTGAAACTCGACCTGGCCGCCGGCCTCCCCCAAAAATGTGGCGTTTCCATTCCCTACAACATCTCCCCCTCCATTAACTGCGCAACGTACGTGCTACTAACTACACTCTACCTGCCAAAGACCTTGTGGTCAAGCGGGGCCCCTTCAACCTTGACTGGCCGATCTCTGATGGGGTGTTGGCTCTTTGTGTACGGGCCTAGAGTCATGACTCTTTGTGTTATGGGCCTAGAGTTCATGCAGCACCCCGGGCCCTTGCAGCGTCCGGGTCCCCTGCTATGTCAGGGAACAAAGATAGCCCCCGACTAGTGTGACACAGGGTAAGACTGGTCAATGCAATAAGAGGGACCTCAGGACAAGCGCGGTGTTGGTTATGCTGACTCTAGTCCCGTGACATATAGTTTATTGTTCAAATTAAAAAAAGTCAATAAGCTACTCTGAAAGTCAAACTTGCAATCTATTGTGAGCCTAATTAGTAAATCCGTGTAGGTTGTTTATTTAATAATCTGACCAATTTGAGTGGAGGTTTATGAGTACTTATCCACACTTGATTTTCTTTATACTAACATTATTTTTTTGCTTTTCTTTGTAATGTAATGCAGGGTGCACTAAGCATGAGAAGACGATAAATGCTGCATCATGGAGTTAAAATAAGAAGAAAAACGAAGATTATTATTCAGCTATGGCGTACAGACTCTTGAGTGCAGCTCTTGTTATATATATATATTGTCGTCCGCGCCGTCGTATTTAGGATTTCCGGCCGGTGGCGTCTAGGTTTCTGTTTGTGTTTCTTTTTCTGTCGTACTGTCTGCTAGTGTACTCAATACATGGTTTCTAGAAATATGATCGAGCTCAGAGGCGGAGCCAGAAAACTCGATTTGGGGGGCTAATGTAGTAGAAAAAATTTACCGTGTTAGTCGACATTATAATTAACCGTACTATATTATTATATATACCATACATTATTCTAATTATTATTGATAATGATTTCTAATTATACTTTGTGTAATAAAGTATGAAATACATAAATATATGAGTATGATTGATCAACACTAGTGTCGATCATTACTTTAAAATTTTTTCACATAACACAAAATATCATAATAACAACAACAACAACAACAACGGCAATAAGAACAACAACATTTATTGAAGTATAAATTGTCAATTTTTATCAAATAAAAAATTTTGTCAATTATTTTATCACCAAATTTTTTTATTAATTAATTGATATTCATTTTACTAATTAATAATATTTCAAAATTTGAGAGATAAAGACAATCAATATCACCAATTGAACAATCAATATTAATTTTTGACAATTTCAAAACTAATTGTTTAAACAAGCAAATGTACATCTTAAAAGTGTAAATAAATAATTAAAACACAGAATAAATCATTAATTAATTAATCAACATAACTAATAATAAAACTAAAGCATATATCTCAAATTTGAAGATGTTTTAAAATAAAATGGATATTTGATAAAAGAAATAAGATAAAAAAGAAAATGGTGACTCTAATTATTTGGTTTAATTCTTTCTATTTAATGAATTTAAATTTCAATAAATATATTTTGAGTTCACTTAATATAAACATAATAGATTGTTTAGAAAAAATTAGAGGGAGGACCAAAAGTGTATTTTATCCCTATTATATCAATATATATACATACATATTTACTACAATATTTTAAGGTAGGGGTAGGGAATGGGGTGGGGGTTGGGGGGCCAGGGCCCCCCTAACCCATAAGGTGGCTCCGCCACTGATCGTGCTAGTTTTACACTTGCTTTTTTCCGACAAACTTTCCGTTCGTTTTCGTCAATCTCGTCCTCGTCGCATAATGCTCGGAACCTATGGCAATATTGCCGGAAATCCACTTTTTCTAATCAGCAATAAGTGGTTGAAACATGCACTTATTAGTTAATCAGTAAAAGTAGTAAAAGGAAATTAAAAATCAAATTTTTAGCTGTGCAAGTTAATTCCAAAAGGAGTAAGGGAATGAATGAGAAGATCAAAATTTCCCCAACAGAAAGTTACTTACTACCACGGGATTTTCCTAGTACAGTTTATTTCTTTACCTGATTTGTAAAACGAATTTACCTAATGCAAATTGACCACGAGTTTTCCTTATCACACAAAAATAAATTTATAATATATAACTACTATTCTAATAATAGAGTTGACTAATTCATTAAAAAATTATCAATTAAAACTCCAATATTTACACCCAAAAACGTTTATAATAACTGCTATGCTAATAATCTTCTTCTCCAAACGGTTGAATCCCAACTCCAAGGGCCCCGCGTTCCAAACCGACAAAGCATCTGGGAGGATGTAAATCTGGTAATTCAACTGAACACAGAGACTAGATCTTTGCTCACTGTGCACAAGAAGTCTCCTCACTTTGAGAGGTTGCTCCCACGTGCACTTCCGCTGGTGAGACAATAATAATCTAAAAATGTAAGGAGTAGTTCATAAAGAATTAACAACTACAACTACAACCACAACCCTACAAGATTGGAGGTTCAGTTAGAGCTTTTTAAACAAATATTTTATCTATAACATGCAAATAATGAGATGATGTAGGTAAAAAATAATAAATCTTATTTAAAAAAAAAAAAAAGACTTAGTTGTCACGGGTTTTAGCTAGTAATTCGTCACCTGATTTAATGTCATGATTGAATGCTGGATTCGCTGTACACACATAAAAATTATTAAAGTTTGACCAATGAGCTAATTGTGTGACTCACAATAAACCTCTACATTAATTGGATCTATGAGCTTAAAATTAGTTCAGTGAGTAGGATAACTTAAAGTATTTTAAAAGAAAAAACTAGTCATTTTCACATAAATAACGGAAATTAAAGTTGGTGACGCTAGGTTTAATATGAATATATACAGTACGTGAAGTGCATCTCGCTGATGTATTGGACAATGTAATTGTGAACACAAATTAATATGTATGTTTAATTAAGTATAAAATATGTAGGGTTATTCTTTCTATTTAGTTTGTGAACTATTATATAGAAAAGTAAAATTTATTTAATACATAATACAAGCTTTCAGGTAGTGGCTATTATCCTACTCCGCACCTTAAAATTTGTGAAAGAAAAAAAATTACATAAATGAAGATGGTACGTACATCAAACAGGAAAGCACGACTGCAAGTACTTTCTTTCTGCAATGAACCGTCACAAATTAACCCTTTACGTGCATACATTAATTTTCTTGAATTCAATTCAATTAATTTTAATTAGGTGACAAGATTGACCAAAATGCATTCAATTCCTTTTAATCACTCCCAACTACCATCTCGATCTCCAACAAAGTTACTTGTATTCTGGACAACTCAATTAATCACAGAGGTAAAATTTGAACATAAAGATCAGTTATCAAGTCTCGCCAGCTATAATGACTATCAGTACTATAGGTGCACCATACATTAGGCCTTCTCCAATAGTTAGAAATTTGGTGTAGATTTTGAGAAAATTTTGTAAGTGTGATTAGTAAAGAGAAAATGAGATGGAAGAAAAAAAAAGGAAAAAACAAAACAAAATAACAAAAACTAAAAAATAATAATAATAAAATAAAATTTGCGCGCCCACCTGAGTGCAGTACTTTTTTATCCAATGGGGCCCACACTACTGTTCCAAAACCCTTTCCAAGGTATTCTGACAATCTCTCTCCCTTCCACATCAACCTACTTTTCTTAAAAAATTGTTAATGAATCCCTTATTGGGAGGGCCTAATAGCTCAGCTCCCTCTTCTATATAAACAGCTTCTCCTTACACCATTGTTCACACAAGCAAATAAAGCATTCTACTTCCTTTCCTTTCCAATTGTAAACCTAATTAATTAGTCTGTTTTTCAACAAAATTTCCGGCGACCTAATGGCAAAAGCGGCGAGCATGGTGGTGATGTCCATGGTGGTGGCGGCGGCGATGGTGGCTGGGCTGCATGCACAGTCGATCTCGTGCAGCACAGTGGGAACCGACTTGTACCCGTGCCTGGACTACGTGGAGAACGGCGGCGCGGTTCCGATGGACTGCTGCGAAGGGATCAGGTCCCTCTACAAATCCGCCGCCACCACCGCCGACCGCCAGATGGTTTGCAACTGCATGAAGAACGCCGCCAGCTCTGTCCCCGGCTTGAATCTCGACCTGGCCGCCGGCCTCCCCCAAAAATGTGGCGTTTCCATTCCCTACCAGATCTCCCCATCCGTTAACTGCGCAACGTACGTACTACTAAATACACTAGGCAAGCAAAAAACTTTATAAACTAGCCTAGATGGCCTATATGTCACGGGCCTAGAGTCCCTTGCCTGATCAGGGAACGAAGATTGCTCCCGACCATTTGTGCCCATGGTAGGGCAAAATCAGTTTGACACAGGGTAAGACTGGTCAACGCAATAAAAGGGATCTCGGGACATCACACTGTGTTGGTTACACTCACTCTAGCCCATTGACATATAGCTTATTGGTTCAAACTAAAATAATCAACAAGTTATCCTGAAAGTCAAACTTGTCATTTATTGTGAGCCTAACATGTAAATCAGTATAGGTTGTTTATCTCAACAATTTGACCAACTTTGACTGGAATGTAATGCAGGGTGCAGTAAGCATGAGAAGACGATAAATGCTGCATCATGGAGTTAAAATAAGAGGAAAAACGAAGATTATATATCCAGCTATGGCGTACAGACTCCTTGAGTGCAGCAGCTCTTGTTATATATATATTGTCGTTCGCCGCCGTCGTGTTTAGGATTTCCGGCCGGTGGCGTTTAGGTTTCTGTTTGTGTTTTTTTTTTTTCTGTCGTACTGTCTGCTAGTGTACTCAATACGTGGTTTCTAGAAATATGAATGGAGGGAGTCGTGTTTGTTTTACTACACTTGCTTTTTTCCGACAAACTTTCCATTCGTTTTCGTCAATCTCGTCCCCGTCGCATAATGCTCGGAACCTATGGCAATATTGCCGGAAATCCACTTTTTCTGATCAGCAAAAAGTGGTTGAAACATGCACTTATTAGGTAATCAGTAAAAGTAGTAAAACAAAAAAAAAAAAAAAAGCAATTTTTTAGCAGTGCAAGTTAATTCCAAAAGGAGTAATGCAATGAGTAGATCAAAATTTCCCTAACAGAAAGTTACTTGCTAGCAGGGATTTTCCTAGTACAGTTTGTCTCTTTTACTTAGGTTGTAAAGCGAATTTACCTAATGCATATTAACCACGGACACAAAAATAAATTTATAATAACTACTATTCTAATAATATAGTTGACTAATTCATTAAAAAAAATTATCAACTACAACTCCAGGATTTACACCCAAAAACGTTTATAATAACTGCTATTCTAATAATCTAAAAATGTAAGAAGTAGTTCATAAAGAATTATCAACTACAACTACAACCCTACAAGATTGGAGGTTCAATTAGAGCTTTTAAAATAAATATTTTATCTATAACATGCAAATAATGAGATGCTGTAGGTAAAAAATAATACTTACTAAAAAAATCTTAATTGTCACGGGCCTTAGTGTAGTGATCCGTCACCTGACACGATGCCAATACCGCATTGTGGAAGTTGAATTGGATCCCATGTACACAAATAAAGATTAAAATTTGACCAGTGAGTTGATTACGTGACTCACAATTGACCTTTGCATTGACTCAAATGAGGGTCCAGTGGACTTAAAATTAGTTGGGCGAAATTAGAATCATTAAAAAAGAAAAAAAAACCTTGTCATTTTCACACAAATAGCGGAAATTAAAGTTGGTAACCTTGTCATTTTCACACAAATAGCGGAAATTAAAGTTGGTAACACTAGGTTTAATATGAATACTACATGTCATCTAAGCACAATGTATTTGACATTTGATATGTAAATTTAGTTCTTCAATTATTATCAAAATGGTGAATTTAATATTTTTAAGGACTAAATTTGCTGTAACTTAACTACTAAAGTAGCTGACACTTTAATAATAATTGAATGGCTAAATGTCCTTTGCAAATAATCAAAGCATTAAAAAAAATCTATACTTTGATAGTAATTTGGGGACTAAAAGTCTCATTTGTATTTATATATGGAGTAAGTATCCTTATCAAACACTCATAACTATTGGAAAGTTTCTATATATGGGTGTGTATCTATGTTTTGAAAAATTCATTGCATTTGCATCCCTACAATTATAACTTTCTATTAGGCTATTAGCCATCTCAAACTAAAATAGAAAAATAAAAAATAAAAAAATTCTTATTATCATAAATTACTGATAAATTGACAACCTCCACTTTGAACTAATAAGAAATTTACTTATTGAATATAAAAAAAAATGATACATCAAAAAATGATAATTGTAAGGGTCTCTATCATGATTTATATTTTTTCTTATATTGATATCATTGTCAACCATATGTAACCAAAAAAATATTATATTTAATTATACTTAATAGTATTAGACATTGAACCAATAATACTAATACAACAAAATCAAAATAATTTTAATTATTAATACTGATATTAATAGACATCGTTGTCTTTCTTTCATTTTTTTTGAGTAACGAGAAAAATTAGTAATCACTACTCAAAAGTATGTACTAGCTAGGTTAATCATGTGTCTTGTGACGTTAATTGACAAAGGATCACAAAAAAATATATCATTTTACGTTGTTCATAATTGACCGTTTCAAACCAAGAAAGTCAATAGATTGTTCGCACTGCAAATCAGACCTAACTTGTAATCTTGTAGTTGCCAAATTAACACCGAAATCAACTTAATTGAGATCCCCTGAAGACATCGTTGTCTTTCATTGATGCTGTGCACATGCATATTGTCAAAGGTTAATGGATATACTCTATCTCCGTACTATGTGTTCATAAATGGAATTAAAGAGAAACTCAACCACACATAATAATTCACTATTTTTTATTTTTTTTTTGAAAACATAATAATTCACTATGTGTTTGGGAAGAATAAATGGAATTAAAGACTGCAACAAAAACTCAACCACACATCATAATTTACATTAACTTACAGAGAAACATTTGTCAGCAGATGAATCTGTCTCCCCCACAAGCCAGAAGCTTGTGGAAACTGTGCATTTATTCTCAGCAACTACTTTTTATACAGGTGGCACTCGGCTTTAAAAGAGAACAATAATTCTGGTATTATTTAATATTCATGCGATTCGATTTTTTGTTTTTTTTTTGTTTTTTTTTTGTATTATTAAGGGTGTGTTTGGTTGGTGGGTTTAGGCATAAGGAATGTGTATGAAAGTGATTGTTTGTGTTTGGTTGATAGGTTTTGTAAATGCTACTATGGGTTTGGAATACCCCATTAATGACAAAACTCATACCCTTATTAAATAAGGGTTTCATCTCCCTTCCCCCTTTCTTCCTCAACTATTAATAATCATTCCCATTCCACCCAATTACCAAACATGTTAAATACTTTCACCAAAACCCATTACCATTACCAAGTATTTGATACCCATTCCGATTCCGATTCCCATGTGCGAACCAAACGCACCCTAACTCTTTTCAATATAATATCTGTTCATATATAGTTTCTCAGTTTATTGAAGCACAAAATTTATATACTATAAATTAATATTTATCATGTTATGTATCTGTAATGACATGTTTTGTGTTTTCAATTTATTTACATACACATAAATTATTAATTACATATATATAATATGTCAACTGCAGACGCATAATTTTTAAATTAGGCGATCCATGGTATAACTAACAATTGTTAGATTAGGGTTTCAGCTTAGGATTGAGCTTATATGAGTGTGCTTTATTTTTGGCTCAAGCCTGAACCTAACAACCAAGGATTTAGCCTGATATGAGGCATGTTTAAAGACCTAAAATAATAAAATTAATTTAATTCAAAAAATGTAATTATACAATTATAGAAATTCATTACAGCACATTAACACAAGTACTAAATTCAAAAATCACAAATCACAACGTCCAATATTACATACGAACCTACAATCATTCAAACATACTAACTAGTACATTATATTTACAAGTTCATAAAATGGCATCACTAGTTTAAAACAAGTTCAATCCAAACACAATAACTAGTCCAAAATCATAAAATAATAAAAAAATAATAATAATAAAAAGAACCCAACGTCATAACTTCATAACAATTCATACACAATGAATAACCATAAAGTCACACAAACATTCATCAAGGCTAGCTTCAATACTATACATTGGGCTAATACATTTTATATATATATATATATATATATATATATATATATATATATATATAATGGGCTATTTAAAATTGGATTTCTAAGACGGGTTATACATGTGCTAATACATCTCTGACAAACATATGAATGAACTTAAATGAGAACAATCTCTTCTTTCTTAGAAAAAGTGAGGACTAATCTCAATCGCTCAGTAGGTCAGGGTTACATTTATTAATAGTTAAAAATTTTAGTAAAAAAATACTCGTTCAATTTTATAATTATTGAAAACTTTTAAGTTTCAATATTTATAAAATGAATTGAATCTCACCCTCTTTTTTTTTTCTTATTTTCTAGAAACCCTAAACCTTTGATCTATTCAGATGGACAGATCATATCAGTCCTCACCTTTTACATGGAAGCATGTTCTCACATGGCTTATTTACTTAAATAGGCCTTAACATAGACTCAAACTTGGCTTTTTTTATTGGAAAGGTCATGTTGAGCCGAGTCAAACTAGGTTGAGTCGTAGGCCCCTATTTGGGGCACGAGTCTATACTCCTCCCCTAGTTAGGCAGGGATTGACCAGGTTTTCTATTGGGGTTGGGTTGAATTGTCATTCCTATGAATAGACATATATTTTATCCAAGATCTCTTTATTTGATTGATTAAATTTAAAATAAAAATTTTAAAACTTGAGTAATGAAAAACTCACAATCATTATATTACTTGAAAATGTATACTAGGCAAATCTTAGTCTTGTGTAATAACTTACAAATCACATAGTAGAGGTAAACCGCACTAAGAAAGACTTGTGTGAAAATCCTACTCATATGTAATAGTTTGCAAACCACATAGAAGTAAATCACACTATGAAGATCTTGTAAGAAGGATTTCATCCAAGCAAGAAAATTATAAGCATGTATATATAGAGAATAAATTAAATCAAATAAAAATTCGTGTTCAAGTATGAACATGTGAATTTGTGCACTTATAATGATTCTAAAATTTATTTTAAAAGTTTTTGAATTATATTTTTGATTACTGATTATACTGTCCACATTTAAAGTTTTTATGTTTCTAAAATTTATTTTTGAATCACACTCTTGCGTATCATATGATGTACTTTGTATATATATAGTTACAAGTTTTCTAATTTCTTGATCCTGTATGTCTCTACAAATATTGGTTACAATATTATTACAAATTAAAGAGAACGTAATATATGCTAGGGACTAGAGAGCAATGGAGTATCTAAAGTCCAAACTAGTATAAGATATAATGACTTTAAAATAGTACAATTACAAATTAAATGTCAATATATACCACCCAATTGGCCATTAATGTCATATTCGGTAAAAAAAAAATTCAAGTCTCTTAAACTTAATTAACAACAATATATGGGTTTCAAAAAAAAAAAAAACAACAATATATAACAACAAATTTTAATCTTTAAGCATGCTGTATTAACTAAACCTAGATTGTATTTGAATTCTTTGAAGTATGAACCATTCCTAAATTGGAACGAACCAATATGATATATAAATAATAGATATATAGTCCATCTATTAACTTAAAATATTAGTTAGACGAAACGTATCTTACACAATAAAAAGACAGTTTGTCAACATGTCAAATTCATAAATTCACACATACAAAAAATTGTATTAAACATAATACTAGTAGTGAAAACAGAATATAATGTTCAATAGTCCGCACAAGTAGCTCAATTAATTCTTGAGTGATAGATTGTGGGAAAGAAATTTCCATGTGGACACCATACGCTGGTCCTCTCACCTAATGAACTACCGAATCATGTGACTGATTTATTTACAATCATATTGGTCCCTTGATGCGAGAGATTTCGGTTTTAGTGGGCTAAGCATTTATTATTGAATTCAATTGTGGGCCCTACGCCATTGTTCTTTAGATCTAGCTAGCTAACCCCTCAACGTTGAGTCTCTTGTGTAATTATCCGATCCTTTCGTCATATTTGGGAGTTTCAAACTCAACTAACCGATTGAAAGCATTGAATGGGCATTGAGAATGAGATGTGAAATAATAAAGGCGCATGGAAGGAATTGTAATATTATTTATTTATTGTGCTGATGAAATTTGGAGATACGTGCACGGCATATATGGCTCATATATACTTCTTCTGCATTAGATACTGATTGGCTAAGGCTGTAATGCCCAGTGAGGTGGTAAGTCATAAGTGCACGTACGTAAGGAATCTCTTTTACTCTTGTCGGTTGAGATGTTTGAACCCAAACTTCATGTCCTCCACATGTCATGTTTAGATAAGTGAAAATGGTCTAGTGGCATCCGGTTGCACCTTCACACAAGAAGGGGTGGGTTAGAGCCTAAGAGCCGGTAGCACTAGAAAAGTCTACATATTTCTGAATTTTCTTGTCGGCTGTAATACTATGCCAATTAATGAGGTGTTGATAAGGGATGGTTTAATAGTTTGACAAATTAATTATAAGAATAAAGGTTAAATAAGCTTTTAAGTGTATTAGTTTTTAAACAAAAAAGTTTCAATTAGACATTTAACTTTTCATTTTTATGCAATTAAGTTAATTAACATATTACCTCTAGATATATAACTGGTAATTTTTTTTAATTAAATTTAAAAAATTAATTAAAATTAAAAAATATATTTTAAATTTAGATAAAGTAATTAAAAAAAACCTCCAGTGGCTTCCCCGTTCAACCGGACGAAGAGGCCTATTTGGCTTCTCCGTCTAGCTGGACAGAGAGGCCGGCAATCTTTCTTTCTTTCTTTCATTTTTTCTTTTTTTTTTTTAATTTAACATTTATTTTTGGATTATTTTTTTAAATAAATTCAATTTTACATGTTATTACCTTAAATTTATTTGCAAAATAAGCACAATTTTAAGAAGTTATTGGTTAAATTGTATAAAAATAAAGAGATGTCGTGTTTAATTGGTTATTGGTTAAATTGTATAAATAAGTACAATGATGCTTTCGAACGGGTGTGTACATATATACATATCGGTGATGCATAATAAAACTCTGTACGTATAAAATAGGAAATATCAAGGAGAATATTCAATCTAGCTATGTGCTATTCATTACATGGTATATAATGTTGACTAGTCTTATAAACATTATATAATTCTTTATATTTATTAATTACGAGTATGTTATTTCATTTTAAAAATCTATGTTACATTATAGAGGATAACCAAGCAAAATCATATTAAGTAATTAAAATTTCTTTAATTTATGAAAAAAAAAAGTTTGCAGTAAAATTGGATGCAAGATTTAATTAAAAATAAAATCAAATAGGAGTAACATATAAGAAAAAAGTAGCGGATAAATCTGATAGATATATAGATTATAAATAGAAGTGAAGTACAGACGGATCACCATATTTGCGACACAGTACAGACCAGACATAGCAACTACTAACCTTACGTAAAACGTTAAAAACTTCAAACAAAAGACCATTAAAAAAAAAACATAGTTGAAATTAAAGCTGGTTTCCCACAGTACAAATCGGATCCCTAGCTGCAGGGATCACAAAAAGACATGATCCCCATCTTATTCTCATGATGATGATAATGATAATGTTACTATTCCGGTCGTCGTAGTTCGCTGTAATGGCGTGTCCGAGAAAACATGCACTCTCCCATCCGTTTTAGTGAACCCTACAACACAAATCATAGTATCAAACAAAAACATATATGAAACGACAATCCCAGTCAAATTAAAAAGACTGTTTTTTTCCTTCTTAGTTTTAGTTGGTCAGCTATGAACAATCTATTCCCCTTTTTAGTTTTAGCATCTGCAGTCCAACTATAAGTTTAGGCTTTTAGTTGAGATGGAATACATGCTTTAATTAGCTAGTCAACTATGAACAACATAGATTAAGTTATGCTTACTTGGAGCAGTCGGTGGAGGTGCTGATGGGGTAGCCGACGTTGACGTGGCATTTTCCAGGGATGCCGGCGGCGAGGTTAGGGTTAAGTCCGGGGAGTTTGCTGGCGAGATTTTTGAGGCATCCGCAAGCGGTCTGGCGGTCGGCGGTGGTTTTAGCTGCGGCGGCGAGTTTCTTAACGCCATCGCAGCAGGCTGGGGTCAATTGTCCCTTGCCCGTGATGTAATTGAAACAACCGCCTAAGCTACCCGCCACGGTGCCGCAACTAATGGCGGCCTCAGCGTGGGGCGCAACCACCACCATGCACAACACCGCAATAACCAAACTAAGATTTGCCATTGCTCTGATATGCTTTGATCTAATAGATCTAGGAATTGAAAGACAGGATATATAGATAGTTTTGCAGATGCTCTAAGTAGTGGTGATGGAGTGGAGAATGGGTAGGGGGGATTTATAGCAGAAATTTTGATGGTGTGAACGGGAGTGAGTGTTACTGTACACTGTGAGACCATTAATGGAGCTGTTGGCAGTTGGGACCAATAAATGCAATCAATCAAACGTTCCCCGTCTGAAAGGAAAGTGATAACTAGATTTGTATGTAGTAAAATTTTTGTCATGTTTCGATTTTCAAAGAAAGGGAGAGGAAATTAATAAACATTGTGCCTTTTTTTTTTCCTGGAATTAATCAAAACATGCATGCCACATCAAAAATTATGAGTAAGTTCAGCCAAGTTGATCATCAGACCTATTTATTTGTTTATAATTATAAGATTGCGAACTACTGACTTTCTTAATTTGTTTGAGCTAGTTCGTTGTGGGCGGGCAGCTAGCTAGTACGTTTTATCTGATAAGTTATTGGCCATTTAGTTTAGTTTATCTCATTGTGGCTCTTTGCTAGCTAGGGTATAAGACGGAGTTTACCCTACACATGCTCTTTGGTAATGATTGATTGACTGAGAGTTTCACGCGTCACAAAAAAAGTGTAAAAAAAGATAGGTAACTAGATAAAACATCATTTTCATAAAAGTTATAAGTTCATTCTATTGGATTCTTCTAGTGTAATTTATCTTACACATGAGTATAGTTTACCAACACAAATGGTGTATAACAACTTAAATTGAATGCATGCATCCAGATCCGGTGTTAGAGCAAGGCAATATTCATGATTTTTTGTAGGTTTTTTAGGCCACATGGGAAAGAGAAAATGGAAGAAAAAAAAAAAAAAAGGACATTTACATGTCATGGCCCTATGGGCACGCCGGGTGGGCCACACGTTCAAAAATGAAACTATTATTTTTCTTTTTCTCTTTCCGTGCAAGCCCCCACAAACTACTTCATGTACTGTAAAAAACTTTGCGCGTCATAAAAAATACTTGTCATGGCCATATGGGCACGCCTGGTGGGCCACACGTGCGAAAATGACATTATTTTTTTTCTTTTTCTCTTTCCGTGCAGTCCCCCACAAAAAAAAAAAAAAAAAAAAAAAAAAAAAAAAAAAAAAAAAAAAAAAAAAAAAAAAAAAAAAAAAAGAAGAAGCATTTTACTGTAAATTTAATGAAAACTACATGTTCTCCAAAAAATTTACTCCCAAATTGTACTTCTACTTGTGTTCAAATTTGATTGGAAGAAGAAAAAAAAAATAGATAAACATCATGACCTCCTATTAAATTGAGCAATCAAAACATACCAAATCATAGGGAGTAAAAAATAGTAGTAAGAATTGGAAGTACATATAAAATTACTCCAAATTTTTTTTTCTTTCTTCCAAATCATCATCTCTCATCTCCAACAAAGTAAAAAATTAGTGATGGGGAATGCTTATATTTCTTGCCTGGCAGGAAGGGCAGGAATGTGATGGGACCAGTATGAAATTTATGGATACATGCAACACTTGTTTAAGGATGAGTAGTATATATCACAAATCCACAAAGATTTCCATTTTATTTTGGAATTCAAAATATTATGAAGCAACATTTAGGAGTGAGTTGGGTGCAAGTGTGCAACACATGCTTAGCAATGAGTTGTATTACCGGCCTTTCATTTATTCTTGAAATTAAAATACCATAACCAACATTTACTTCTATCTAATAACATAAGATATAATTAATGGGTAATTCCAGTCAAAATAGTAAGGGATCAACGCTTGTAAGAGCAAATTGCCATTTTGGTCCACTGACTATAGGGGTCCTATTAATTCTAGTCCACGACTTTTAAAAGTGTTAATTGCATACCATGACTTTTCAATTTGTATCAATTTTGAACACTCCGGTGAAATTTCCGGCCAAATGTCGCCGGATTCTCTTAATCCCACCGATTTGGCTTTATACAATGGGCAAAATTATAATTTCCACCTTAGTTCATTACTATGCTTCTCTTCGAAATGTAATTTCCACCTTAGTTCATTACTATGCTTCTCTTCGAAATGCTACGCTGAGATTAGTTCATTACTATGCTTCTCTTCGAAATGCTACGCTGAGATTAGAGGGAACCCAACCATCTCTTCGAAATGCTACGCTGAGATTAGAGGGAACCCAACCACCTCCGCCAAACTCCACCGTCAGACCACCCATTACCATCCTCAAGACTTTTTTTTTTCTCAAAAAGTAGAGTGAACTAGCACCCAAATCAAAGAACTTTGCTAGCTAGCTAGCTTGCTGTCCCTCACTTATCTCTCTAGTTTCTCCTCTCTCTCTCTAGATTTTGAAAGACTTCGCCGGAAAATCAAGAACTAGTCCGGGGTTCCGGCGACTGAGAAGTTCTATAGAAGTTTTAGGGATAACTGGACTTTGGGTGTCTTGGAATTTTAGCTGAATCTCACTTTTGCTAGAAACCCATTTGGGTAAAGACGTCGGAGAAAGAGGGCCAAGCCGCAGCTGTTGCCGGAAAGGGGAGGACGCCGAAAGCCACCCTTGCTGCACGACGCACACAACGAACGGGTAAGGACGCTCCGCCCAAGCTGCCTGCGACCTCCACCGCTGCTGTCTGTCGGTCGATGCCGAAAATAGGGGAATGCCTCTGCTGGTTTGTCCGCATGCTGCCGTCGCTGAACAGAGAGGAGGGAGATGTAAGCTCGCCGTCGCCGCCGGTTCATCGCTGCTTCATGACGCCACCCTTGTTCGTCCTCCGGGTTAGGTTGCATTGGGTTATTTTGGATCGTGGAAATTACATTTTTGCCCATTGTATTAAGCCAAATCGGTGGGATTAAGAGAATCCGGCGACATTTGGCCGGAAATTTCACCGGAGTGGTCAAAATTGATACAAATTGAAAAGTCATGGTATGCAATTAACACTTTTAAAAGTCGTGGACTAGAATTAATAGGACCCCTATAGTCAGTGGACCAAAATGGCAATTTGCTCACGCTTGTAATTACAATATCACATGTTTCAATTACCTTGGCTGATTTAACACAAGGTAATTTGATTACTTTATTTCTTCGCTCAAGATATTATATTGTCACATAACATTAATAATTTGAGGTTTCAAAAAAAAAAAAAACGACATTAATAATTTGACGTGATTTTCAACTTTCCTTTCAAATACACGTACACATGTGTGTGCATGCTCTTTTTCAGCCAAATAGGTTAATATTGCATGCCATAATTTTAAACAAACAAAAAATGAGCACATCACGGGTAATGTGTACAATGCAAGACTTTAGGTGTAATATAATGTAATAAGACTAATAACTTAGTTAAGGTAATTCAATATTTTGTGAACCAAATGTCCTTTAATTCTAAAAGAAAAGTTCAAAAGATTGACTAAATGAGTGGAACACAATTTTCATACTTGAAAATCACTAGATTTTTTGATCAAGCTTGTTGCACTAATTTGCATATGTACTGCTTGGCCAGGCGGGACTGTAATGCCGAGTGAGATTTGAACTTATGACCATATCACGGGTAATGGATACAATGTAAGATTGTTTTGTCTTATAAACGTTGTATAATTCTCTATATTTATTAATTATATATTGTTTCTTTTTAAAAACCAATGTTACATTATTGAGGATAATATATAATCTAGCAAAAACTATATTAAGTAAAATTTATTTGATTTACAAAAAAGGAGTTGTAGTCCATTAAAAGTAAGCCCGTGAAATTCGTATTATGACCATAGAGGGGAGATAAACTAATCTTGATTATACATTACTAATTAGATCAAATCAAAACAAGGAGAAAGATAAACTAATCTTGATTATACATTACTAATTAGATCAAATCAAAACAAGGAGAAAGATAGCTTCACAGGCATCTTGGAAGTTGAATTATTGGAACATTATATTGTGGTTAATTAAGTAAAACTGCATTGGAGATTTAATTAAAAATCAAAACAAATAACATATATATAAGAAAACAGTGGTGGATAAATCTGATATATATTAATAGCAGTGAAGTACAGATGGATCACCATATTTGCGACACATGCAGTACAGACCAGACAGAGAAACCTCACGTAAAACGTTAAAACAAAAGACCCAAAAAAAAAAAAAAAAAAACATAGTTGAAAGCTGGTTTCCAACAAATCGGATCCCTAGCTGCAGGGATCACAGAAACATATGATCCCCCTCTTATTCCTCTTCATATATTATTATTCTTATGATGATAATGATGATGTTACTATCGGTCGTCGTAGTTCGTTGTAATGTCGTGTCTGAGAAAACATGCACTCTCCCATCTTTTCTAGTGAACCCTGCAACACCAATCATAGTTCCAAACAAAAAACAAGTCAGAACAAAGTTGGTCAGTCTGGCTACTCCCAAGAAAAGCTGTCTATAGATTTTCTTGATTTGAGAGGCTCAGCTATGAATAATAATTCAGACTGTTTTACTTTTTTTGTGGTTCTTTGTCAATTAACTAGAGGTATAATATCTGGATATTTACTCAATGCACACTATCAATCAGGTAGTGATTGGGGTTTTCTGGTTGTTAAAAAAAAGAAGAAGAAAGGAATGAGGCTTACTTGGAGCAGTCGGTGGAGGTGCTGATGGGATAGCCGACCTTGACGCCGCATTTTCCAGGGAGGGAAGAGGCGAGGTTAGGTTTAAGGCCGGAGATTGAGGTGGCCATGGATTTGAGGCAACCACAAGCGGTCTGGCGGTCAGCGGTGGTTTTAGCTGCGGCGACTAGGCCCTTAACGCCATTGCAGCAGCCTCCGATCAAAGGTCCAGTGCCCTTGAGGTAAGTGAGACAAGAGCCTAAGGAACTGGCCACCTTGCCACAAGTCATGGCGGCCTCTGCATGGGGCGCAACCACAACCATGCTGCACAACACCGCAACGCAAACAACCAAACTAAGCTTTGCCGCCATTGTACGTTTTCTGATCTATTGGAAAAGGGAAGGTTTTGGGGTAGACAAGATGGCTGAGTTTTACAGGTTCTGAGTAGTGAGTGCGGTGATGAAGTGGGGGGCATGCGAGGGGGGAAATTTATAGCAGAAATTTTGATGCATGCATGGTGTGAACGGGAAATCAGATCAGAGTCTTACTGTGTACTGCCACACACCATTAATGAAGGCGTTGGTAGTTGGGGCCTGGGGACAATAAATGCAATCAATCCAACGCTCCCGAGTGAAACTAGATTTGACAGGGCGTTTCGTTGGGAGGGGGAATAGGAAAAGAATTATAATTCGGTGGAATTGCAATTCAATGAATAGAGTAAGAATTGAAATTACAGTGTTTGGTATGCAGAAATAGGAGTACAGGGAATTGAAGGGTAAGAAGCGACAAAATGACTAAAATGCTCTTATGTTGTGGTAGATGTTGTAGTAATAGTAATAATAATCATAATCATAATAATAATTCTTTCAAAATAATAATAATAATAATAATTTTTTCATAATAATCATAATTCTTTCAAATTTTTTTTTTTAAAAAAAAAAGACAAAAGGTATGGGAGGAGGGGCAAAATTGTCTTTACACCAACAAATTGCCCCTCATCTCCACCGAATTGCAAGTCATGAGGGGTACCCCATGAATTGCAATTCATCATTTGGAGGGAATTGCAACTCTGCGGAATTGCAATTCCCTCCAACCAAACACTGTAGTTTGAGAATTCACTTAATTGCAATTCCTCCCAAACTACATCCAATCAAACAGGCCATGAAGTAAAAATTTTGTCATGTTTCAAGAAAGGGGAGAATTAGAGGGAGTTTGGATTGAAGCACAATTTCAAGCTAAATCTCATGAACTAAAAGAATCATTACATGCCTTCTAAGCAAGTGTTTGGCTACAGAAATAGAGCTTATTTAATAGAGTTTACTTAATGCATGTAGCGCGGATGAAATAAATGGAAATTAGAAATTTAGAATGCATTGTATATTTCTTGGCTGGCAGGAAGGGTAGGGATGGGTTGGGACCTAAATATGAAATTTTGGGATATGTGCAACACATGTTTAAGGATGGGTCGTATGTATCACAAGTCGGCAAAGATTTCCATTTTATTCTGGAATTATTCAAAATATTATGAAGCAACATTTTGGAATACTGAGTTGTGCAAAACATGCTTAGGATGTTATCTTTTATTTCTATAATACATTAATACTTTTTCATTTATAAAACCTAATCTTACTTTTAAATTATCAAAATTGTAATTCTAACTATTTTAATTTCTTTACATCTTTGCAATTCTCACTAACTTTAAAATTAAAAAAAATACCTGATTTCACATTATATTTAATAATAATAATAATAATAATTATAATAACATATTAATAGTAAAATAAAAATAATAACCTAAGCTTGCAAGAGGGTGAATTACATGGTCTTCCAAGAATGCACTACTATTTCGTAAAGATGTATGATTATGTGAGAAATTGATAATGATTACATGGAAAAGGTATATGAAACAGTAATAATAGATCGATAAAGATATATGAGAAATTATTTTATATTTTATGTTACCAAGTAAATACTTGAAAACCAAGTTCTCTATAATTAAATTTTTTAATAATAATTGACTTATCGTGTGTATATATATATATATATATATATATATATAAAGAATTAATTATGTTTAAAATAGATTTCGAATTTGGATAGACCCTACAGCGTGCGAACAAGTAATGATTTATTAGTTTTTAGTTATTATATACACTTAGATAAGTTTGAGTGTTGAGACATGTAGATTAATCACGTAAATACTACTAATTGTTTCAAAATTTTATTTGTAAAAAAAAAAAAAACATTTTTAGTTTTATTTGTGCTCATTAAGAGTTTAAAAGGTGAACTAAAATGCAAAAATAATTTCCATATCCCCAATCGACCATAAATTTTGTCTTTATTAGGGTTTCCAATTTCCAATGTGAATGGTTGTGTGAAATTAAAAATATGATTCATTGAACTTTGAGTGCTGGAACGCCACACTGAAAATGAGTTTTTTTTTCTTTTTTAAAGAAATTATATCAAAGTTTATTTTAAGTAATTAATTTATGATTAAATTTATTAATTATAAACTTTTTTTTTTGAAAACAATTTATAAACTTTTATACTTATTGGAAATTATACGGAGTGTTTTTTCTTTTTAACAACAGAAATAATTCCGAAAAAAAAAAAAAAAAGACATGGAGAGAAAAAGAAAAGTAAAATAGTTCACACTTGTAAGTAAAATCAGTAATAAATGCAGTGCTGACGGGACATAAAAACAAAATTATGGCTGCCATGCGTGTGTCAACAAATAATTGATTTTTGTGATTTTGTCAAAACGTACTCCATATATTATTGGACCGTGATAAGTAGAAATTTGTGCCCAAACTTTTCAACATTGTACTACATATCAATATATAATTACTTATGGTAAAAATATCATATTTTTAGAAATAAAAATGATATATATTGGATGAGATATTTTACATCTTCTCCCGGCCCTTCATGCTTCGGCTCCAACAAAGTATCTAGAAGGATGTCAACTAGCACAAAATATTAAGGGCTCTCCCGGCCCTTCATGCTTCGGCTCTAACAAAGTATTTAGAAGGATGTCAACTAACACAAAATATTAAGGGCTCTCACGCTTCAGGATTTCAACCATGTCAACTAACACAGAGATTGCGCACAAGAACCCCACACTGTAGCTAATGAGACTCGATCTCTGGCCTCTTCTCCCAAACTTCACCCATGTGACCAGTTGAGCTGCCCTTGCGAGTAAAATGATACGTAAGTTGAAACCAAATCTCTATATTATAAGTTTAATTTTTTATGTTGTGGAATTATGATCATCTTGACTTGACGAGCTATCAATTGATACTCTTGTTGAGAGATCAGTTCACGACCAGAAAAAGGCTAATTAGCTCCAGAGTGAAGGGGACTAACTACCTAATGCCAAAAAGAGTTGAAGCGTGAGCTGTCAATGACTCGACTTTTTAAGAGGTAAGCAATAATATTATTTACATTGATTTCAAAGATATTATAAAATAGTATTTAAAATAGGTTCAAACCCCTACTTTTGAACTAACTTTTGTATACCATTAAAATTTTGGCTTAAGTACCCCCATCATGGATCATTAATATGATGCTCTCAACACGATTATTACATTCAATCTTTTAACTTACATGTGAAATGAATCGATTATTACATTCAATCTTTTAACTTACATGTGAAATGAATAAATATATTACTCATTGTTGTTAACTTACATGTGAAATGAATAAATATATTACTCATTGTTGCCACTATTTAATTAAAAAATAGTCCTTTCAATTGTTCTAAGATTCAAACTAAGCCGATTATTACATTCAATCTTTTAACTTACATGTGAAATGAATCGATTATTACATTCAATCTTTTAACTTACATGTGAAATGAATAAATATATTACTCATTGTTGTTAACTTACATGTGAAATGAATAAATATATTACTCATTGTTGCCACTATTTAATTAAAAAATAGTCCTTTCAATTGTTCTAAGATTCAAACTAAGCCCTTTCAATTGCTTTTTCAATTCCACTTCCATAACCAACTGTTAATTTAAATTGTGTCTACCTTATGTGCAGTTCCTTTGTGAATTTATTTTTTGCTTCAATCATGAAGAAACCATTGGACTAGGTACCTGATGGTGATGGTATGATGTAAAAATGGGGCAAGAGGTCATATTTTTGTGTTTGCACCATGTGAAATGAGTGGTTGACGTGCATCGATCAATCGTGTCTGATCTATCCATAAAACGAGTGGTTGTCATTCATCGATCAACCTCATTCACCCACTTGTCATCACCATAAGTCCATAAGTTGCCACCCTACATCCTTCTCTTCAGATAGTTTGACCGCCTCTAGTTGCACAAGAAATATGGCAGACTAGTTTGAGTAAGGTGGAGTTGTGCATTTGTAGATGAGATAGTTTTAGTCCACCACTAACAAATTATGTTAATATTAATAATGTATTTTAAATATTCAAATTATTGAGGGACACCTTAGTCATTTTTTTATTTATATCATTTTGTATTAAATAAATAATTAATCATTGAGGTTGACAAACACATTTTTTTGCCATTGGAATGTAGCTAAAACTTCAAAATTGTTTTGGATGGTTTTCAAATTTACTAAATATTACTTGTTGAAATAAATATTACGAATTTATTAACTACTTTCTTGTTTTCATGTCGATAAGTTGGAGCGTGTTTTCAATCTATAAGCACTTTCAAGTCTTATGTCATTTTCATTTTCTAAAAAAAAAAAAAAAAAAAAAAANAAAAAAAAAAAAAGAATAGTGGCTCTACCACAATTGCATTTTCAATTTTCCATTTGCAACATGGCATCACACAAAACAAATATATTATATTATTGAAAGATATTACCAAATTGTTATGAAATAGTTTGCTCACATAACAAAAATGTTAATATGAAAAATTGATATGAATATACATATTATAATTCACAAATCAATGTCTATTATTTGAGCATTCGTTTGGCGTAAATGCTTTTCAATAATCTATGTAAGAAATCAAAACATGATAAATAAGATATGTTGGTCATATACATACTACGCTACTATAGAAATATGAAATCAAACATATAAATATCACATAGTTAAATGACAAAATATGTATATGGTAATAATTAATGAACTAAGTCTACAATATAAATATAATTAATGGACTAAAACTGTCGTTCTCCTTACATAATTTATTTCCTATATAGAAGTTTTTAAACTGCCTTTTTCATTAAAAAAAAAGGAAATATAATTTGTTTACCAAATGTTTTTTACCACTTTTCCTAAGTTGATAGGACCAAAATGCCCATACTGAGATTAATTTATATCTCATCTGAGATTAAAATGTCTTTAAATTTTGTTAGTTTGGATGAATTTAAATTCAATAAATTAAACATAAACTGTTAGTTATGCTTCCGTTTCGCATGTGCATCAAACATGGAAATGGAAATAGGTGAAGGTGCGATAGATGATAATGGCAGTGTACCAGGAGAGGTGGTAGTAGGTCCCAAACAAATAAATAATCTAATAGGAATAAGAAAATAGTGTCAAATAAGCTAATAAACTTTGCTTTTTATTACAATTTAAGTTAAAAACATTTCAATCTTTACTCCCACCATTTAAATTTTTTGACTACTCCGTATTAATTTCTCATTCAAATATAACTAAATTTTAACAAAAAGGATCAAAGCTATTACTTTGAGAACAAGTAAGATGTCCCACGGTCCAAAATTAGACCGCCCAAAACGACGCCTTTTTGGGCTGTTATATATATATATATATATATATATATATATATATATATATAATTTTTTAAAAATTTGATTTGGTCATCCCTATCGCCTCACGCTTCCTCTGCCTCGCCACCGCCCAGTCGCCCACCAGTCACCAGATCGACGTCCAGCGATCCTGCGGGAGTGCCGGTCCAGACACCAGTCGGCTCTATCGCGTTTCAAGCTTCCTCGCCGGCAGCCGGCAACGTCTAACCGTCTTCACCCTCAGGCCTCAGGTTTGTAGTCTCCTTCTCAACTTCTCACCCCTTGGACTATATATAAATCTTAATTTCAATAATTTGTTTGAAATCTTTATTATGGTTTTTCCCTAATTCTGTTTTTGTCATAATTTCCCAAATTTTATGTTTGCCCTAATTTCCCTATGATAGATGAGAGCTGATTGCTGAGGATAGATAGACTGGTTTAATTTTTAAGAACAATAAATTTCCAGAATTCCAGTTTATTTGATGTTAGTTGCTTATGTGATGGGCGATGTTAGTTGCTTATGTTAATTAGTTAATGCTTTGCTTGTGCTTCTTGTGCATCTATATATACTCGCAGGAGTTGCAGCGCTATACCGGTCTGCGAAATATGGGGGCGCTGGTTGAAGAAGATGGATTGAAGAAACTAGAGTATCTCTCACTTGTTTCGAAGGTGTGCTCGGAGCTGGAGACGCATATAGGCGTCGGGGACAAGGTTCTGGCGGAGTTCATCACGGAAATGGGCCGGAAATGCGAGACCGTGGAGGAGTTTGATGAAAAACTGAAGGAGAGCGGTGCTGAGATGCCGGATTACTTTGTTCGGACGCTGCTCACAATAATCCACGCAATTCTTCCTCCGAAGCCCAAGTCTGAGTCCGAGAAGGATTCGAAGAGGACGGGTGAAAAATTTTCTGCTTTGAAAATCAAGGATGATAAGGAAAGGATTAAGGAGTTGGAGAGGGAGATTGAGGTCGAAGCGAAGAAGAACCGGGGAAAAGATGAGGAAGAAGATAGGCGGGACAGAGATGATAGACGAGATAGGAGAAGAGAGAGGGATAGAGATGATAGAAGAGATAGGGGTAGAGACAGTAGAAGAGATAGGGATAGAGATGATAGACGAGAAAGGGATAGGGGTGATAGAAGAGAAAGGGGCAATGATGCTGAATATCGAAGTCAGGACAGGGACAGGGATAATAGATATGATAGGAGGAAAAGAAGAGATTATGATGAAGATAGGGATGATGATAGAAAGAATGGGATGCATAGATCGGAGGAACCTGAATTGTATAGTGTGTATAAGGGGAGAGTCTCCCGGGTAATGGACACAGGTTGTTTTGTTCAGCTGGATGAGTGCAGAGGGAAGGAAGGATTAGTTCATGTTTCACAGATGGCAACTCGGAAGGTTGCAAATGCAAAAGATTTGGTGAAGAGGGATCAGGAGGTATACGTGAAGGTAATTTCAGTGAGTGGGCAGAAATTGAGTTTGTCCATGAGGGATGTTGATCAGAATACTGGAAAGGATTTGCTACCACTGAAGAAGAGCTTAGATGATGATGGTTTGAGGGAAAATCCATATAGGGGAAATATGGAGGGGACTGGGACGAGAATTGGGCTTTCAGGGATTCGGATCACAGAGGATGATGTTGTTATCCCATCAAGAAGACCATTGAAGAGAATGAGTTCACCTGAGAGGTGGGAAGCAAAACAACTCAGGGCTTCAGGTGTCTTAAGTGTCAAGGAGTGTCCTATGTTTGATGAAGAAGGGGATGGAATGATGTATCAGGAAGAAGGTGCTGAACAGGAGCTTGAGATTGAGTTGAATGAAGATGAACCACCTTTCTTGCAAGGCCAGAGTCGGTACTCAGTTGATATGTCACCTGTGAAGATTTTTAAAAATCCTGAGGGTTCCTTGAGTCGAGCAGCTGCACTCCAATCTGCTTTGATAAAGGAGAGGAGAGAAGTAAGGGAGCAGCAACAAAGAACAATGCTTGATTCCATCCCTAAAGATCTAAATAGACCATGGGAGGATCCAATGCCTGAGACAGGTGAGAGGCATCTGGCCCAAGAGCTGAGGGGTGTTGGTTTGTCAGCCTATGATTTGCCAGAGTGGAAGAAAGATGCTTATGGTAAAGCACTTACTTTTGGACAGNCAACACAGGTGACACAGTATCTAGCTGAGGCAGGATATACTACAAGAGGTAAAATTGGATGTACTCAACCACGTAGAGTGGCTGCAATGTCAGTGGCAAAGAGGGTTTCCGAGGAGTTTGGTTGCCGGTTAGGGGAAGAAGTTGGTTACGCCATTCGTTTCGAGGATTGTACTGGGCCAGAGACTGTGATAAAGTATATGACAGATGGTATGCTGTTGAGGGAGATACTGGTGGACGAGAGTTTGTCTCAGTATTCTGTTATAATGCTTGATGAAGCTCATGAGAGAACCATTTATACTGATGTTCTCTTTGGTCTCTTGAAGCAATTAGTTAAGAGAAGACCAGACCTTCGCTTGATCGTCACATCTGCAACTTTAGATGCAGAGAAGTTTTCTGGATACTTTTTCAACTGTAACATCTTTACTATCCCAGGGAGAACCTTTCCCGTGGAGATACTTTACACGAAGCAGCCAGAGAGCGACTATCTTGATGCAGCTTTGATAACAGTCTTACAGATTCACTTAACAGAACCTGAAGGTGATATCCTTCTTTTCTTGACTGGTCAGGAAGAGATTGATTGTGCTTGCCAGTCTCTTTATGAGAGGATGAAAGGTCTGGGTAAGAATGTTCCTGAATTGATAATCTTACCTGTTTATAGTGCCCTGCCTAGTGAAATGCAGTCTAGAATCTTTGAGCCTGCCCCTCCAGGGAAGAGAAAAGTAGTTGTTGCCACAAATATTGCCGAAGCTTCTTTAACAATAGATGGCATTTTTTATGTTATAGATCCAGGTTTTGCTAAGCAAAATGTATATAATCCAAAACAGGGGCTTGATTCATTGGTCATAACGCCTATATCACAAGCCTCAGCGAAGCAAAGAGCTGGACGTGCTGGACGAACGGGACCAGGAAAGTGTTATCGTCTTTATACAGAGAGTGCATTTCACAATGAAATGTCTCCTACATCCATCCCTGAAATTCAGCGTATTAACCTTGGGATGACAGTGCTTAACATGAAAGCTATGGGTATTAATGATCTTTTGTCCTTTGATTTCATGGATCCTCCCTCTCCTCAAGCACTAATATCCGCCATGGAGCAGCTGTTCACTCTAGGAGCTCTTGACGAAGAGGGGCTGTTGACAAAGTTGGGTAGGAAAATGGCTGAATTTCCTATGGAACCTCCACTGTCCAAAATGCTCCTCGCCAGTGTAGACCTTGGATGCAGTGATGAGATTTTGACCATCATTGCAATGATTCAGACGGGCAATATTTTTTACCGACCTCGGGAGAAACAAGCACAAGCTGATCAGAAAAGGGCAAAGTTCTTTCAGCCAGAGGGTGATCATCTCACCCTTCTCGCGGTTTATGAAGCATGGAAAGCCAAAAATTTCTCTGGACCCTGGTGCTTCGAAAACTTTGTACAATCACGGTCTTTAAGGCGTGCTCAGGATGTCAGAAAACAGCTCCTTTCCATCATGGACAAGTACTAATCTTCCTTCCTTCCTTCATATTATATATGGTTTTTAATAAGATTCACATTGCTTAATATGATATTAATTCCTTTTGCTTATCGAACTGTGTTGATTTTAGGTACAAACTGGATGTTGTGAGTGCTGGGAAAAATTTTACAAAGATAAGGAAGGCCATAAGTGCAGGTTTCTTTTTCCATGGTGCTAGGAAGGATCCACAAGAAGGGTATAGAACCCTGGTTGAGAACCAGGCAGTATATATACATCCTAGTAGTGCTGTATTCCAAAGGCAGCCAGATTGGGTTATTTATCATGAGCTTGTGATGACAACAAAGGAATATATGCGCGAGGTCACGGTGATTGATCCCAAGTGGCTTGTAGAGCTAGCACCGCGGTTTTTCAAAGTGGCTGACCCGACTAAATTAAGCAAACGCAAGAGACAGGAGCGCATTGAACCTCTTTACGACAGATATCACGAGCCTAATTCTTGGCGGTTGAGTAAAAGGCGCGCTTGATATGTACATACTTCAACAATGCACTTACTATTTTCCAGGATTTGTTCATAATATCATATGTTCACACTTTGCTCAATGTATAGGGGCTCCTGCATGGGAACAATTCAAAAGGATGTATTATTCCTATATGCAAATGAGAGCCATTAATGTTATTGAAATATTTCACATGATGCAGTCGTTTTAGTGTAATTAAAGCTAGTACGCATCTTTGTAAAAAAAAAAAAAAAAAAAAAAAAAAAAANTTAAAAAAAAAAAAAAAAAAAAAAAAAAAAAAGCTAGTACGCATCTGAGTAAATGAGATCAATTTATATCTCACCTTGAGAAAAGAGATTAATTAAAATGTCTTTAAATTTTGTTAGTTTGGATGAATTAAATTCAATAAATTAAACATAAACTGTTATTTATACTTCCTTTTCGCATGTGCATCAAACATGGAAATGGAAATAGCTGAAGGTGGATGCCATAGATAATAATGGCAGTGTACCAGGAGAGGTGCGAGTAGGGTCCAAACAAATCAACAATCTAATAAAAACAAGAAAAAATGTTAAATAAGCCAACAAACTTTTTTTTTTCATTTGTTGGTGTAATTGAGTTAAAACATTTTATGTTCATGTTTATTTTTTAACCCATAATTATTCTCGGAGTAGCTATTTTATTTGGTCCTAAGAATTTGATTTCCTCTCCTTCTCATTATAGGAGACAAACGTTTCCATGCATTTCTAATGAGTTTATTTGACAAATTTAAAGCTCTAGCTTGGTACGGTGGAGTGGTCTCGTACTCTTGTTCATTGATAGGTTAGAGCTCGAAATTTGTCAAATTAATAAAGTCACTGAAACATTATGGATGTTTGTCTCATACAATGAGCGAGATCGAAGAAGAAGAAGAAGAAATCAGTGTTTCATGTTTACTCCAACCATTTAATTTTTTTTTTTATTACTCCGTACTGATTTGCCGTTCAAATGTAACTAAATTTTAACAGAAAGTATCAAAGCTATCACTTTGAAAATAACTAAGATGTGAAAAATAAATACGATATACTTAGGGTATAACTAAGATGTCAAAAAAAGTGACATATAAGTCAATAAACTTATAACTCGGTAACTAACTTTGCATTTTGCAAACAAGATAATATCCTTATAATTATACACAATAGCTAACTCTGCATATGTTTAAGTTGGTTTGTTGCATATATGAACTGACCTGACCCTATGGCTTCGAACAAGTTCGTTAGGTACTCTGTCAATTAACCTACCAGATATATTATGAAAGGTTTTAATAAAAAGTTCTATCATGCCTACATGAATAGCTTAACTGGTCACATGGGTGAAATTTCGGGAAAAAAAAAGAAAAAAAAAAGCTTATCATAATTGTTTAAGCTATGCTATTTTTGGTGTGGTGACACTTGAACCAGTATATAGCAACTATTTTAAATTTCTAGTCATTTAAATCGATATACTATCTATCTAATTTTGAAGGAGTTATTATCAATCCACAAATGGCCTATGGCTCAATTAAATTCAGTCCTTTGTTAGGTGCTGGGTCGTTTCAAACTTGATAACTCTCAGTTCGATCCAACAGTTCACTTGTTTGAAATTAAAAATGACAAAAAAAAAAGTGTACACACGCCCACAAAACAATCACTCCTTTGGCCTATAAATACGTTAGCAATTAGGTTTAATTTACAACATAAGTTCAAACAAGCTAGCATATTGTCACAATGTCACCCACTCTTTGCTAGCTTGTTTATTCTCCACTTCCCGACACAATAATGGAGCATTTCCATTATTTTCCATTTTTCATCCTTGCGTTTGTTCTTTGTTTCCACAACTCTTGTGGCTTCTTCCATGGTGGAGATCCTTCCGACTCCGGCGGGGATTGGAAGAATGGCCATGCCACCTTCTACGGCGGTGCTGATGCTACCGGAACAATGGGTGAGTACGTTACATACATGCTCAATCGTACGGGTAACTTAGGTGGTAGATTATAAGTAATGATATATAATTGAGACTTGTTAGTCACGTCGCACTGTGACCGGGAGTTATACCTAATATGATGAGTTCCTTGTAGGCACCAAGAACGGATCATCCCACCTATGATATCATTAAGTTACTGTAATTTACCTTTTCACCATTCTGTTGGACCAGGGTGTTGGGTTCTTGAACCAAGAATTTTACCTTCTGTGGGCGAGTATATTGCATACATTTGTATACTATAGATTTTAAAAATATTCAACATACTTTTAAACTATATTTATTTGATTAACACATACTATACATGTATCTGGCAATCTTGCCCACAAAAGACAATTTCTTAGTCCACCTTAAAGTCCCACACATCGTCCCGACAAAATACTATTTCTGTCAATCTTATATTACTACTTGTCATTGCATGTATTGATTTGGATTCCAAAGTGGATCAAAAACCCAAGATAGCTTTCTTTTTTAATTTGGGTATATGCAGGAGGAGCATGTGGATATGGAAACTTGTATAGCCAAGGCTATGGTACAAACACAGCAGCCTTAAGTACAGCATTGTTCAACACCGGGTCGAGCTGCGGGGCATGCTACGAATTGAAGTGCAATGAAGAAGATCCAAGGTGGTGCCGCCCCGGCACAATCACCGTCACCGCCACCAACTTCTGCCCACCTAACTATGCCTTGGCTAACGACCACGGCGGGTGGTGTAATCCTCCCCTCCAACACTTCGACTTAGCTGAGCCCGCTTTCCTTCAAATCGCTCAATACCGGGCCGGAATTGTCCCCATTGCCTACAGAAGGTAAACGTAAACCTTTCACTATTACCTTATAACTCAAAGACTAAAAGTACACGGCTGGAAATCATCAGATTTTCGACCACCTAAAAGTGGTCAGAAATGACCTTAATTAGGTCGAAAATGCCTGTTCCGACCAATTTGGATATTGGATTAATTTATTTTATTTTATTTTGTTGACTAGAGTTCGTTGTGAGAAGAAAGGGGGAATGAGGTTTACAATCAACGGACATTCATACTTTAATCTTTTGTTGATAACAAACGTTGGCGGACCAGGAGACGTCCGATCAGTGTTCATCAAGGGGTCAAAGACAGGGTGGATGCCCATGTCAAGAAATTGGGGGCAAAATTGGGAAACACACTCTTATCTCAACGGTCAAAGCCTCTCTTTCCGAGTCACCGCCAGCGACGGCCGCACCGTCGTCGGTTTCGACGTAGCTCCGCCGGACTGGCAATTTGGTCAAACTTTTGAAGGTGGTCAGTTTTAAGAATAATGCATGGACACCTCTTATGTCTTCATGCATCTTTTCAAATGGAAAAGACAGGAAAAATACTCTATTGTTATTTTTCCTCTTTTCTTAATTGGTATTATTGTTTATTTTCTCTATTTTGAAATGGTATTGTATGTATAGATGTGTATGGCTATGATGATCAAGGGATCAATGTGGTCTGCTATTGGGTATATTTATAATTTGGATAAAATTAAAGCATGCAATCATGCATTCGATTTTTATGTATTTTTGTTGTTCAGATGAAATTTCAATATTATATAGTATGTAAAAATTTCTTAAAATTTTCTTTTGGTCGAGCTCGACGCATCACTGTTGCAAAAATCTCGCCTAGGAGCTGATACCTTAAATGGTGGTCTAAGCACCTGGCCGACTAGGTGACCGACTAGGCCGGCTAAGCACCGCCTAGGCCGCTTAGGCCTCCTAAGCGTTGACTAGACCTCCTAGGCACCGACTAGGCCGCCTAGTCGGCCGAATAGCTATTGTTCTTTTTTTTTAATGGCTTATTTCACTCAAAACAACATCGTTTTGAGAAAAATAACCCTAAATTGTACAAACTCTAGATATTTTTCAGGTTAATATTTAATATTTTAGTATTAACTATTAAAGTATTATATAGTTTATAATTATTAGTCTTTAAAAAATTAAAAATACTTAAACGAATTTTTAAAAAATAAAAAAATAAAATAAAAAATACACGGGTGCCTAGGCACCGATTAATCCCCAGCTAGGTGTCCTAGGCGCTAGGCGTTCCCCGACCGCCCGAGGAGCGCCTAGCAATTTTTTCAACCATGTGTCGCATAGAGTCTTTCTAATACATTTTAATTCACATGTATCGTTTGCAAGGTATTACACAAAAGTACGATTTATCACTAATTCCGAATTTCTCTGGTTTAAAAAAATTAAATTAGGAAACGTTAATCTTTTAAAGAGCAAGTTGTGAGAAGCAAATGCAAGCATTTAGGGGTTGAGCAACTTTGGTGTGTTGACAGTTGCCAGCTTAATTAGGATGCCTTAAATTGTTATAACTCCACTACCGTATGTAGTGAAGTCTTTATTTTTGTGCCATAAATTAACTTAATGATATTGAAGTTGACTTATAAAAAAATTTAAATGTAGAAGTCTTTTGTTTTTTTTTTTTTAGTACTACTGACTCTGTTACAATGTAATATCTGTTCATAGCTACTTTCTCAACTTACCGAAGCATAAAGAGTCAACAGTTGTCTCCAACTGAAGTCTTTTGTTTAATTCAGAATTGAAACAAATTATTATTATTTATAAGGAGTTTCATTTGTAAATGACTTAGAAGTGGAGTCTTTTGTTTAATTCAGAATTGAAACAAATTATTATTATTTATAAGGAGTTTCATTTGTAAATGACTTAGATTCGAAGGTGGGCATTCTATCCACTTAAAAGATAAAACATATTTAGTTCATGAGTTACTGTAGTGTATACTTTTAATTTACAAATTTCTCCTAATTTCAGTCATTTTTGTTAAACAATTAATAAAAAAGACTTTGTTTTCTCTGAGTATGGGAACAGATTGTTCTAGTGTTTCTAAGTTTTAATAATTTTATTTGACAATTTTCGAGTTGTAACCTAACAGTAGCCAATAACAAAGGTAAAAGAGCATCAAATATGCCTCTCTTTTTTTTTTTAAAGTACTAATTACTCTATCACAACGTAGTATCTGTTCATATCTACTTTATCAACCTACTAAAACATAAAGAATCAATATCGCCCATACTAAAGCTCGAACTCATGATCTCCCATTTGGGCGAGCCACTTCGTGCCAAATATGCCATTTTTTTCACCAAAAAAAAAAAAACGCACACACACGCACTTAAGTAGTGTAAAAAATTAGAAGTGGTAGGAGAGATTTTGGCAAAAACCATATTGCAGCATACTAGAATTAAATTTATACATTAAAACCCAACTACCAGGTATAAAACCAAAACTCATCAAACAGATACAATTCACATTTATGAAGGTAAAAAAGGGAGGCCAATATACACCAAAACACTGCCCAACTACCTTAATCATGGAGGGGGGATATGCTGCTGCATCATTTGAGTTACCTAATAATTTAGCAAAGAATACTTCAGTCTCAAAACAATTTTCCCCTTCTCCACGCTCAGTTTTCCGCCCGTCACCAACCAATGCCCCGGGGGATCTTGCGCTCCCTTGCACATCTCCGTCATATCAACAAATTTCGCCAGCTTATTGCTGGCTGTGTTCTCCCCCGAATCTAAGCTCGTATCACCGGGGGGGCTGGGACTAGCAGCAGTTTGTTTTTTCGACTTATCAGTCGGGGCGTGGTCCCACAATGATCTCCGGATGGTGCACCCCGGTACCCGCGAGTACAGGAGCTTCATGTATAAGACGTTTCTTGACCCGAAATCCCACACCCCGAGCTGTGCCCCGGTGACTATGTACACGCCGGAGAGGTCGCCTATGAATGTCTCGGGGCTGTCGATGGGTGCGGTGCTCACGTGCGAGAAGTTCTTCCATTTCACGGGCTCGAACCATCTGCTATCTTGTTCCTCTGGTCCTTGCCACTTTGGTGCACCGATAGCCACGTGGGAGTCCCAGTACGGCTGAAGGATCCTCGGAAGAGATTGCAGATGTTGAAGATGGATGTTCAATCGGTTCTTCTTGGCCCCTTCCAGAGTTAGCCGCATGCCCGTGACAGGCTTACGCCCAACTGAAATCTGAGAGTTAAACCAAGAAAAATATTTTAGATCAATAATGGCTCCATTATAAGTAGGATTGCTGCCATGATTTCGGTTTTGTTGGGTTCAGTTTTGAGATTGTAAGTTGTGAAAACACCTGCTCTTGGCTGACGTAAAGCTTTTGCCCCATCATGCTAAACTGCAATGACGGGCAAACAGGTTCCTTTCTTTGTTGGCCGGGATGTCGGTCCTGAAGAGGTGCCCAAATTCGAGGGACCTGAAACTCCAGGAAATATCTCAGCTCTTCAAGTTGAGGCTTGTCTGCAAACAACGTTATCAGAATAAATAGCCGCCAATGTAACAGTTGCTAAGTGTTTCGATGGAATAAAAAAGGGGGAGAACGGGGACTTCTGTGGTACAATATCCTTACATTCAAGATAGAGACTTATAGCACGAGACAAATGCTCCTTTCCTTTAACTCCCTCGAGGAGCATTGTAATCGGATAGAATGACATCTCGATGACGTCGGGTGAAGACTTGACTGTTTTTGCCCAATGAACGTGGCTTTGCTCCAGATCATCTCCTCCCCTTCTTCTGAAAATGACTGTAACGTCCTGCATTAGATCCATCCAAAAATTTCAGGCCTAACAGCAGGAAAGAAACTTTTAGCTTCCATTTACATCACTGCACTTAGTTAATAACATAATTATATACCAAGTCACATGCATTTCATTAATATGGAGAAACATCATATATTCATATGAATGGTTTTATCTTCTTTTTCTTTTTTAAATACATTAAGTATCCCAGCTTACACCAAACTAATCTTAAGCCCCCAGAGCCCCTGCCCAACATTACGTAAATCACGAGTCGCCCCGTTAGTCCTCAGGTTCCCACCCCTAGCAATACACCCTGTGCACAGGGAGTCTTCATCATCTCTGATCGGTCAAGGTCTCCCAATGACCCCCCAGGTTCCCAGTGAGATTCGAAGCCCCACACTACCGCTAGAGCAAGACTTTAGGATGAAGGATGTTCTTCATTAAAAAAATTCTTTACATAGCTTACATCCAAAGCTTGCTACAGTATCACATAAATAAACAGCAAGAAGGAAACTTCCCCATCGTCTAAGGGAACATCAAGGACATAATCGTATGAGAAACGAAAAAACAGATCTGAATACCTCTTTGCCATTCCCAGCAAGAAACGGAGCGCTAGTAGGCTGAGGGTATATCCCTTGACTATTGAACAAGGATGGATCACTACCCTGAAAAATTGAACTAGCAAGAAAGCGTAAGCAGATAAATCATAAATACGCTAAAGAGTGATAAGAGAAGGAAAAAAAATTGCCGAAGGGAAAAAAAGGTACAAGTGAACTAGCCTTATCCTTGTACTTCAATAATCCCGAGCTTGTAAGGCTCTCTATGCTGGAAAACCTCTGGTTTCCAATATCTTGAACATAATTCTTAATCTCTACCGTAGATAGAGGGGACGAGAGATGCTGCTTAACGTAAATCACATCTTTACCACCAATAGTTATGGATGTAATAACATGTGTCCCAAAATTTTCTATGAAACTGAAAAAAGTATAAAATTGTTAGTAAAATACACGGTGCAACACAGTAATTTACAAGAATATTTGGCACGTCCTAACCTTGCCAACGCTGGTGGGTCCCATGATGTCGGCACCGCTCTTCTAACATTTTCTTGCAACACCAGAGGCATTTTGTTCAGCTGAACTTTAGCAAGTGGAATGAAAAAGCCATCCATACAAAGGGTCTTTGTGGCGGCAGCATCTGTTTGCTTTGAACCGGTAAAACTGAATGCAGCATTGAAGCTGCCAAGAGGAGCATGGCCCGGTAGATTGGCCTTTTTATTGAAAAACTCCACCATCTACATTTAATTTATATGCCAAGTAAGTTATAGTTAATATGCACCTAAATAATAATAAGAATTAGCCAATGCAAAGTTCAACGCATTCTGGTGAGTGTTTATGCAGCACCAGACACATGAATGAATACACTCCGTAATAAATTAGAGGTCTAATGCTTCAAAAGACAAAACGATATCTCTCCAGCCCTGATGCAAAATGGTACACCAAATGATTATTTCTGAATATACCATTCTAACTTCGCATTACAGTATTATACCACCCCAAGGTAGCCTCTCCGTTATCCCTCTTTATTGCACAAGCATACATTCTCTCTTGCTTTTATGCTCCAAACCAGAGTCGCCCCCAAACAGCCTAAACACACACACACACACAATACTTCTCTTCCTTAACCATCTTAGGACTATCAACCTTGCTCCCGACTCTTCACAGCCATGGCCAAAGTATCATCTCCAATTGCAAAGTTAAATACACACTCAATCCACCGTGTTAAAAAATATCCTTCCACTCTCCTAACTGAGCAACTGTTAACCACATAATCCTATCCTTGAACACCATGTTCCAATTTCTGCAAAGTCATATCACGGTTTGTATTTTACTCCACTTCTTATTTTCAATTTCCCTTTGACTGATTTAAGGCCATATATTTGCATAGAACTGTTTCTCATATAAGGGGCGGAGCACATAACTTTTGACTACCTCCAACAGCTCCACATTCAAATCAATGCACAATGCAAGAGCCACTAGTTTCCAATTTAAAACTAGAATACAGAACACAATGATAACAATACACAAATGAAGCTGAAATTAGAGGACAAGAATTTTAGGCAAACATACCTCATTATAGCTGCAGACACCAGAGCCATCGCGCCCACCGCTCTCTGGGGAAGTCACTACATCCCTTGAGACATTTGGCACCACTATATCACCATACAAGCAAAGATCCTTTGTGTGCTCTTCATCAATCTCAACAACCCTAGACCCAGCCACTCCCTTACAGTAAAGCAATCTTGTATCATAATTCACATCAAAACCCCTCCCCAATGCCTGCACTGCATTTATGGCAGTATGCAAAGCCGCTTCCTTTTCCTCCATATCATCACCTCCCCCACCCAGCCCCAAACCCCAGTGCCCAAAAACTTAAATAAAATTTTAAAAATAAAAATTCCTCCTTATTCTTTAATTACAAATGCCAAACAGAAATCCAATTCCAAGCAAAGAGCAAATATATTCAGATAAACCAAATCAAACGCTAACCCTATCTTGCTCTACCACAATACTTTTACCAAATCATGAGTAAAGATTCAATCTTTTTCAGATCAGATAACCCCCAAAGCTACAAATTCCATTACCCTAATCCCAAAACTCTCTAAAGGTTGACCACAAGAAATTACCCAGAAAGATTTGAACCGATACTTCAGCTAAGAACAGATCTTGAATCTTCCAACTCAGACTTCAGATTTCCTCTATCTCCTTCCCCCCTCTTTCTAT
The DNA here is from genome assembly GCF_003576645.1 of Ipomoea triloba. Classification (NCBI taxonomy): domain Eukaryota; kingdom Viridiplantae; phylum Streptophyta; class Magnoliopsida; order Solanales; family Convolvulaceae; genus Ipomoea; species Ipomoea triloba. Next base: position 4,149,296 of record NC_044930.1, read on the forward strand.
ATATCTATCTACAATCTATACATGTGTATATCTGATTTCTCACCTCTCCCTTCTCCCTGTGTTCCTTTACTGTGCACTTTGTTGCAGTATCTAAACACTGCTATTCAAAGTGCCATTGACTCCTGACTTGTATTTACTGTTTCTCCCCTGCGGAAAAAAAACACACGTGGTTTACCCGATCGTGCACTCGCTTCCGATCTCGACCGTTGGTCTGTTCCGGGTGAAGGGTTGATGAAATCGTACGGCTGGAAGAGGAAGTGAGAGGGTACACGTCAATAGATTTGACTTTGCCATTTTCTGATGGGATTTGAGATCAGCAAAGGAAAAGGTGCTTTTCTGTCAGATTACCCATTTTTAATTATATAGATTTTGTGCTATTTATTTTTAGAAAATCCTTTCTAATTTTAAAAATTAAAAGATTTTTTTTAAAAAAACACAAATCTTTCCTTTTCAATGATTGCATGATACAAATAATTCAGTGAATTTAAAAATAAAATTAATTTTTTTTTGAATACTACTAACTCTATTACAATGCAGTATATGTTCATAACTACTTTTTCAACCTATTGAAGCACAAGAGTCAGTATTGCCTCCACCTCCCGTATAAAGGGAAGGGTTTGATGCCACTGGACCACAAGATCCTTAGCAAAATAAAATTAATTTGATACATGAATAATATATAAATAAAATGGGACAAGAGGAGTAATTATTTTTTCTTTTACTCATAAAAATTAATACCTTTTTAAATTTATGATTATTTGTGATATTTATTTTTTAAACAAAAGCATTATTTGAATAAATTTGTTGTGATGAAGAAAATATTATTTGTGTTATATATTTGGTGGGGTTGCATCTCTTTATGTACAAAAAATATAATAATGAAAAAATAAAACTTAAAAAGGAATTTTGTATTTTTAGTTGATTATATTATGAGTTGTTTTAGCCCCTGAAGTAATGCGTCATTAACTAATATTAGTACATACATGTTTTAGCTCGCATTAGCAGCTCAATTGGTCGCAAATGTCGCAAATGTAAAATTTGTTACAAGAGACCAAGGATCATATAATATATATATAAAAATTATTGAAAAGAACATCTTATTAAAATTGTCACAATAAACTTCATTATATTCATATTTAAAAATGATTTCATGTCACTATACATTCTATATTTTTTTCTAAAATGTTTAGATGCATATATAGAAGTCTTCGCTAGTCATTGATGCAACCGTTGACCTGACTAAATCCATTGAGACTTGATCAAAAGGGAATGGACGATAGAGTGGATAGACTCCTTGTATCTTCCTCCCTCATTTGTTAATTAGCTTGATTTTTTTTGCTGGAGAGTTGATCTTTGATTATTTTAACCCAATGAATAGTGTGTTTGGTTCATTGGTTCACAATCAAAAATCATAGTTATTGCTTAGTTAATAACTTTTTAAAAATGCAATTATAGGATCTGATTACCGATTCAATTATAAATTATATTTCCTAATTAAAAACAAGTATCATTCCATTTTATTCCTTATCATTTGTTACATCCCGATCGCCTCCTCACTACATCTCTCATATTTTTATTTTGATTTTTTGTTCTTATTGGTGCATTGAATGCTACTCTGTATTATATTAGGTTCATTTACCTTTATTTTTTGTTTTTGTATTATTAAAACCCTTATTTCCATTATAGGATTATACATAGCAAAACATCAATATTAATAATCATTCTAATTTTCCCTACTACCAAACATGCAAAATACTTTCACAAAAATTCATTACTATTACCAAATATTTGATTTCAATTCCAATTCCGATGTGTGAACCACACACCCTAAATTTAGTTTTATCATTATGTTTGTTTTTTTTTTGGTGAGGAGAATAACCTGCAATCATTATATATAATGTGCATCGACTAAACTCTGCCTTATGACCTTAGCTGGCAAAAGACACACAAGTATGCAAATTAATCTTAGTTGTCAATAGTTTACTAATTCAAACCAAGAATGTCAATTTGTCATTGAGAGTTGAACTTTGAATCTTATTGTACCAAACCAACAGACCAACTAACTAAGAATACCCATATTTTATCATTATGTGAATACCCATATTTTATCATTATGTTACACTAAAATTTCTTATAAGTAACATCATGTTAAGATTCCACATACTAACACTAATCATGTTCATAATATATAGAATCTCAATAAGCGGCAGAACACTTTGACAAGAGGGAAAGGTTGACTAGCCCACCGTATGTAAACGGCCGGCGTTTACCGGAGCTTCACCAGTCAACCTTTAGAAACAGAAGCCGGTGTTATGGATAAGAAACTCCATTAAAAAAAAGACAAAAGTTTGGATATGAACATAGTATCATTTGGAACACATTCCTTTACAATTTAGGTGGTCACCTAAACAAAACATCTTAAGGTACCCTTTCCTTTAGATCATTTTTATTTGTCAATATCATGATTTTCCAGAACATAGCCTTCCCGCGCTATGTTGTTTCATCATCTCCTGCCTGCACCATTGTAACTTAGTAGTAGCTAGCACGCAGGTGGCTGCCAAGCTTCGGGTCTGCCCGTGCCTGAAAGGCGGGATAGAGGGGCGCCCTTCGCGGTTGGGTTTCCGGAGCACTACTGCGAGTTTTTGGCCTTCTTTGCAGCGAAAAGTTGGCGAAGGAAGGAGAATTTTCCTTTTGCTCTTGCGGAGAACTCCACTATGGAGTCGTTGCTAGCCATTGCCTCCTCGCCGGTGTCTGGGGCGGGCGACGGGGTTGGCGGGGATGGAAGCGTGAGCAGATACTCGTTGAGCATCCGAATAATTTGACTGAAGCTTGGCCGCATATTGGGGTCCTCAACCCACGATGACTGCATGATGAACGCCAAATCGGGTGAAATCTCTTCCGGGAGTATAACAGGTCTCTCTTGCTGCATTTCCACATCAAAACGCCAATGCTAGTTAGATTTTAACACATACTCTCGAGAAAGAAATGTTAAAGAACAGATATCGATAACAGGCCAAAGGAATGATTGAAGTTTTCAAACTCTTAAAGGATCACTTTCAATCATTAGTATATGAATCGATATTGCCATGAGATGGTGATATGCCACCTACTGGTAAGACTTTAGCTTTGAAGGACTACATTACTACGACAAGAACACGAGAAAGAATAGTTCAAGAGAGAGACTTAATATTCGGTATAACTCGGATGTATATTAGATGCATAAATATTAGAATATGATTAGTAATTTAAAAAGAAAAACAAAATGTTATTTTATGGAATGATGCTATATTGCTATTGTCTATGAGGGTGCAATGCATGATATGATCAAAAAGTTGCAAAGAGCACAAAAGTGCCTTGTTAAAAATGAATGTGCTAACTATGTAAAAGACGCTAAATTTAGCACATTAATATAGCCTCTAGAAGGTTTTTGGTTTCTCATATTTCGATCTTTGGGTATTTCATAGCGCCTCTAAATAAGAGGTTTCTCTTGGTTATCCACTTATCCTATTTTGTTCATTACTTTGATATTGTTAAATTTGAATGATTGAAAGGCCTGGTAGGTGGAGAATAACACCACCCGCCAATTAGGCGGAAGCAAAAATGAAGAATCAAAGAATGAGAAAATGTATTTTAATACTGAAAGGTTACAATATATTTTTATAATTCTATGTTTCTAATGAAGAAACATTGTATATATATACAGACACAGTACTCTTAATTAAGCACCTATTCATAAACAGCCACAACCCTTTGTTTTTCAAAGGATATGCATTATGAGTTTCGCAACATGACAGTCAAAACTCTAGCAATCTCATTCCAGGTAATATAATCTAAAATAACGCAACTTTTTTTAAAAAAATAACATCATTAGCATAATTCCTGAAATCTGGATATAAAATTCTTACTTCTTAGTGATTGTTAACGCATAGAATGGAAACCTCTGAACACAATTTCATGCATTACAAACCGAGGATGGTTAGTTTCTGGAAAATTTTTCCATTTTCCCAAAAGAAGAAAAAAAAAAACTGTTTTCCATTTTTCCAATCTAACAAAGGATTTGGAAAACAGTTCTTTCTTGTTTTCCAAATTTTTCCAAATACGAAAACACATTTACTTTATCACTTTATCTATAATCGCTATTCATTATCTACATATCCACTACTATGACAACATAATAATATTATCTTTTGTTTATTACTCTACCAATGTTATTATAGGGATGAGTGGATGACAATAGGTAGGTACTCGTCTGTCTAGTCATTTTCAAATGTGAATCTAAATGCATTTAGAACTACCTGAACTGAATACGAATGAATATTACATGTGCCCACTCCAAACCCGTTTGACAATACTAATATAGTACTTGAAATCATCTCCAAACCTATTACACAAACATACACACAGTAGGATATAGAGATTTCACTACTACCTAAACCGGTTTCAGACCTAACTATCAACTATCCAAACCCGTCCTATTAGCGTTCTACAGGTTAGGCACCTAGTATTATTTTATCCATTGTCACCCATGGGTTGTATTCCTATCATCCAAATGGAGACATGACAAAAAATAATAATAATAATAATAATAATAATAAAAAGGAGGAGGAGAAAGCAAAAATGTAGCCCAAAATTTCATGTGTACCTTAAAGGCAGCAGCATAAGCAGCCTGCAAATTCGACATTCCCTCAAATGGCATGCGGTTTGTTAGCAATTCCCACAGGACGATCCCAAAGCTATATACATCAACCTTATTATTGTAATGCTTTTTCTCCCCTTGACGCAGAGTCACAGTGCTGTACAGCTGCAGAATTCCATTCAGATTAACAGCAAACAAATTACTGTAAAAAATAAACACTTGCAAATTAAGGCAATTTCAGATGCAAGCTAAATCAATTTTGAGTTCAAGTGTTACTGACATACACATCAATACATCATCAAACTGTCAAAAATATGTGTGCAATAAGTTAATGGACGTTAAACACAAACAACAACCTTTATGCAAATGTATTCTTAGACAAGTATTTTGTTGGAAATCATGAAAATTGTATATGGTTAGCATGAAAAGTGAACACAAAAACTTCAGTATCCCGGCTTTCTGCAAAGTAAGGGTCCAAACCTCGGGTGCCATCCATCTGTATGTCCCAGTTTCTGCCGTCATCATTTCAGTGAGAGTCTCTTCCCTTGCAAGCCCAAAATCTGCAAGCTTTACAGACTTCTGATTGGCTGTGAGCAACAAATTGTCTGCAAAATAAATTTTAACATAAGCCCCTTACAGAGAGAAAAACACTCGAAAGCAAAAACATAGAAAGACGAAAGATCAAATCCTAGTACAATGTAAACAATGAAAACAAGGACTTAAGGTTCCTTGCATCGGCATAAGGAAGAAACAAGAAAAGAATTGCACCAAGTTAGCAGCTTTTTTTGGGGGGAAAACATTTAAAAATAAATAAATAAAAAAGACCTCCAAGTTGGTACTTGCATGTGCTGGACTAATCATTAAAAGCAAGAAAACCTTGGAGAAAAACAGTTTTCAAATATAATTTCTTGACAAATAACAATAAAATGGTCTACAATGATCATTTCTCAAACATTTAAATGAATGACAATTACAAGAATCAATAAAATTCTTGTACAGCTCATCTAACTGTTTGGTACCGGGTTTTAGGTCTCTATGTATAATCCCATTAGCATGTAAACACTCCATGGCTCTAGCAATGTCAACAGCAAAGCTTAATGCGACATGAAGGTCCAGCTTTTCTGGCCGAAGACTGTTTAAATACTTTCGAAGTGACATTCCTGGTAGGAGCTCTGTCACAATAACCATCAAAGGATCCTTACAAGCTCCAATAAACTGCCAAAAACCAAAAAATAAAAATTAAAAAATGACCATTTTATGGATGATGGCAGGCAAGAGAATCTAGAAAGTCATATAAAATAAGCAACTCAAGAGCATCAAAAGCCACATATATATATGAATATTCATTTCAAACCCAACACCAAATTAATTGCTGAAATTAGCAAACTAATAGATTGGCTATAAGTCAATAACTAAGGTAAAATTTGCATTTTGACTACATGATAGAAAACCATAAGCACATCAAGATAGACCTTAGACAAAGAGTGACACTCACCTTCACAAGGTTCTCATGCTTTACCTTTGACATCATTGCTACTTCCCTCACAAACCGACCTTCTAGTGCAGCCCTTTCTTCAGTAGTATCCCCACATTTAAGAACTTTAATCGCAACAATTTGATCCCCATACCTGAGAACAAAATCATAGTTGTAGGTTAGGTAACTAGGACATCATACAAACACTGGGAAACCTAAAGAACATACTTCAATATCCACCAACAGCCAGGGAAAATAGCCTGTGCAGTAATATATTTCCAAGGAAAATCTGAAAAATAACTTATCTTCTCAAGAAAACCAATGAAATAGTACTCTACACATTAGTATTATCCACTCCAACAATCACTAGTTGCCCAACAATCATCCATTGATAAAATATACTGTACTATGCAATATTTTGGTGAGAGATTAAGGATGATAAGCACCACTGATAGACTCAATACAATTGAAGCACTCACAATGGGAATGATTGAAGATTAGACACACCTTCCTTGGTAGACTTTCCCATGAGCTCCTTCGCCAATCTTTGATCCAATAAAGATGAGTCTTGGGTCAACCAGCACTCTCTCATCAATACACAGTTGCTGGGAAGCTATGATCGATCCATTCAAAGATAACCCATCAACAGATACCCGTGCACCAAAAGTCCTGTCATATTCTCCTTCCTCTTCTCCTCCTCCTCTGCTCTTCTCACTGCCGCAACTCATTCTCCCAAAGCCTAATTAGATTATCCCAGACTCCCTCATAATCATACTCAACCACATACCAAAAAAACAAAACCCCGCCCAACTCTCCCAAACCCCCAAATTATTGCCCAAAATCCATCCTTTCCATACCCAATAAGTCGGTACTACTATCTTCTCAGCTTACCAAATAGATTCCTAATACAATAAAAAACTCGAATACCCATATCCAGAATCACCAGACGAGAAAAGGGGGGAAATTTTTTTCAGCGATTGATTAATCAAGAAAGAAAAATTATGTACCCAAACAATGTTTTCAGTAATAATTAGATAGAAACGGAACTCCGGAAAACCCCTAAAAATATCTTTCCAAAGTTTGAGCCTTTCCTTGACTTTGAGTTTGAAACTTCAACGGGAACTCCAGCCTGGGAAACCGTGCGCGGATAGAAAACAAACAAACAAAGAAACAAACAAAAAAAAAAAGCAGGAGCCTCGAGAGAAGCGAGATGGCAAGAGATATTTAAGATAAGAGAGACGAAAGTAAAGAGATTAGGGGGTTGCAAGTACTAAATAGACTGTACATACACAATTCTCATGCATATGAATACAGGAAAGGCTAAAACCTAACCCGGTAACCCATCAAGACCACAACTTTGCACTTTACTTTCTTTTCTGTGTCTGGGAGTGGGGGGCATACCAGGTGAGTAGGTGGTTGGGTGTGTGTATCAATTGTCTCTCTCTCTCTCTCTATCTCTCTCTCCCTTTTTCTCTCTCTTCGCATACAAAGATATATACATAGGGGTGTGGGTATATATGTAGAGGGAATTTTATACGGGGAAATGGCGGTGAGAAGAGGATATTCGCCGTAGAGCGGTGGTGTGGGCGGGTGGCGATGGGGTTTAAAGTGGGGGAGAGGAAAAGGGGGAAATAAAGAACACGTTTTAAAGTGAAGGAAAAGGGACACGAATGAAAGGAGGACACGTGGAGAGAAGGAAAGTCTTATGTGGGTCATCGGCGATTTGGAAGTCCTCGGTCCACGATGCTTTGGCGATCGCGTTCCTGTACGGATGGAATCCTCATATTTGTCTTTATTTTTTATCTTCTTTATCTCTTACGGCATTATTACTCATTTAATTTATGATCTTGTGGTCTAATAATGTAAAATGACTCTTTAAATAAAAAGTCATATTACATATTGATAGAGTTAGTATTACTCAAATATATATTACTCTTGATATGCTACTAACAATGGTGCACACTTTTCACACACATCAACCCTAAGTATGCTAACTAATGTCCCACCTTATTAATCTAACGGATAAAAAAAATTATATTTACTTTTAACAACATGATAGGATTTGATTCTTGTCATTAACATTGATGGTTTAAATTTGAATTGAACTTTTTATATGCGTGACTCAATTTATCTCTGTAAAGGTATAAAAAATACATAAATTTTTCTAAATAACGCCGTTAAGAAACTCTTCGATGATGAGTGTGAACACATGGATGAAGACAATGCTTAAGAATCTATGGATGATGACACTACCTGAAAATTAGAGAGATATGGAGACTTTTTATATGGGATGACGTCAAAGAAATAATTCATAAATGGGAACATTTTTTTATAAGAGATATGTAGATTTTTCTAAGGGACAATGTTTATGACAAATGTCAAAGACTACTTTGATGACAAATATCAAAGACCTCTTATGAGATAGGTGTCAAACAACTCCTTCAAGGAAAAGTGTCACTTCCCTTCGAAGATTATAGTACGTGTCAAAACATTTCTCCAATGATAAGTTTCAAAAATCTTTAAAAAAATTAAAAGTACCAGAAAAACCTTTTAAAGACAAGTATCAAGGATATGAATAAGATAGCTATTAGAGACAGCTCCAAGAACAATTGTCAAAAACCCTTTGAAAATAGGTGTCAAAGAATCTCTCCATGACAGGTGTTACATAACCCCTCTAAGAACAAGTGTCCAAGACCCCTCAAAAAACAAGTGTTGAAGAATCCTCCGAGAGCAAGCGTCAAAAATGTTGAAAAAATAGTACAAATAGCATGGTAAGTAATTATTTTGTGTTACAAGTATACGTGGAGTCCATTTCTAATTTTGACTCAAATCAAAAATGGAATTGTAGGTTGCTCATAGTTTATTGACTAAAATGAGAAAATTAATAAGCATTATCACTATGAGTGGAACTTGAAACTTTGTGGTTATTCCAAACTACTATAAATATAAAAATTCGATAGGACAATGTTTTTCCTTTTTTTTTTTCTTAATACATCTTTTTTTTTTTGAAAATATTTGTTAATACATCTAAACTGATTGGATAACAAAATTTAAATTCAAATTTATTACTCCGTATTTTAAAAAGATATAACCTATTATTTAAACTACACTTAAATGTCAACAATATATAAATGGCCAACGTGCTACCTGCCTACATCTACTTCTCTGCATATGGTTTGAATATGAATATGTTGCGATATGAACACTGATATTTTGATAGTTTAATTTTGAAGTAAGGATTTTGTGAATTAAAGTATAACGTTTGTTTTCATACTAACAACCTATGGTTGAAATAGAATGAATTTGTTTCCTATTAAAGCAAAATAATATTTTAAGTCCGAACTTTAACTCTGTAAGTGAATTTATGAGGATTGTCTCATAATGGGTATATTGAAACTTAAATAATACATACATACATACATATATATATATATATATATATATATATATATATATATATATATATATATATATATAATGTTTCATGACTTTTAAAAAAATCATAATGTCACTTTTTTTGGGTGACAAAAAATATATAATCATTACCAGAGTATATACATTGAATAATTCATTCTTATTGAATAACTCATTCTTAACTTCTTGCGTAATAATTTGTAAAGCACAAAATATTATGTATTACGGAGTATTTATTATATAATATAAAAACACCCTAATTTTGTATTTAAAACAAAAAAGTTATAATTATGAAGTATTGAATTTTAGAGTGATAACCATGCATGTGATTATGTGAATTAGTTGGCCGGTCTAATTAATATTATTTTAATATAGTTTGACTCATTTAATGCAGCCAAAAACTAATTCTAAGGTAGATTAATACGGAGTAATATGTTATATAAAAGCTATTTAATATCGTATTACTTAAAAAAAGAATCAGAATGTTACTTTTTTTGGGTGGCAAAAAATATGTAATTATTATCAGAGTATATACATTGAATAATTATATTCATTCTTAATTTCTTGTGTAATAATTTATAAATCACAAAGTATTATATATTTCGATGTATTTATTATATAATATAACAACACCCTAATTTTGTATTTAGAACAAAAAAGTTATAAATATGAAGTATTGAATTTTGGAGTGATCACAATGTGAATTAGTTGGCCGGTCTAATTACTATTATTTTAATATAGTTTGACTCATTTAATGCAGCCAAAAACTAATTCTAAACAACCTTAGAATTTGCCTTCTTCTTTTTTTTTTTCTTTTTTTTTTTAGCAATGCTACAACCCCTTCATTATTTTTCTTACATTTTTTCACTCTTTAAGGGGTCATCATATGATTAGTAGTTAAATTTATTTATTAGTTAATGGTAGATTAACCAATTTATTAATACCCAAAGAACGAAAGTCATATCATGGACGAAGTTTGCAGGTAAAAAATCAGAAGGGGAAAGGATCGTTTTTCTTCTTCTTCTCCGATATGTAGGTACTAAATATGAACAAAAATTACATCTCTTTCGGTATTGTTTGCAAGCCTTTATACAAAAATTAAAAGCATGTCTAGCTTAGTTGGTAGAGCGCAAGGCTCTTAACTTTGTGATTGTGGGTTTAAGCTCCACGATGGGCATTTATTATTGTCTTTTTAAACATTTGAATAACATAACATGACTTTTTTAAAATTTGCTCTTGGACACGGTTTTGATAGTTTAGAATTATATTGGTTTAACATAAACTGAAAACATTAATGTAATATATATATATATATATATATATATATATATATATATATATATTCGTTGTGTGTCATGCATCTAGCGCAAGAAGCGCGCTCAGGTGTGAGCACATAAATTGTACTCACCCGGTAGGTGCGTCACCTTCCACAAATGTTGTTCTAAATACATATGCAATCCAAATGCGCAATACAACACCAATAATTAAGTTGATGGGTCTAAGCAATAAAATCTAAAGAAAAATACTATGTGAACTCTTATTATATACTTCAAACTCAAAATTTTGATGGTGACATTTTTATTAAGGTCAACATGAAAAAAGTAATAATTTATTAGTGTTTATCGCATCATAAAATAGATTTGAAAGAATAAAAATGGAGAGTAAATTTACTACAACTCAAAGCAAAATATGCACTCCTATATTCTATAGCAAATCATTGCGGTCAAAGTTAAGCTCAATAGGTAGGGAGTTCAGAAATCAGAATGCACAAATACACATACAATGAGAAGTACGTAAAAGATGAGAAGAAAATATCTAGGCTGGAGAGAATTGATGAAGGTTGGTCCACAAATTATTGGAGGGTGTTACTTTGTCTTGGTCGAAACAACATTGTAATAATGGCACGTTTTGTGTGACATTTCAAAGTAAGGAAATCCAATGTTGCCTCTCTTCTATTAAACCGATAGGATAAGGAGCACTTCACATTGTCTTAACCTATGTTGGCCTTATTCATGTCCATGAATTGCCCGCAGTACATCGTACTCCCTCAAACACAATTTCTAACTTCAAAAAAAAAAAAAAAAAATTATTTGTCTATCAAACTTTGCACGTACACCACGTTTTATTTTAATTATTACCAATAATATAAAGACAATTTATTATCACGGATGATATAAAATTTTAAAATATTTCTGATAATATAATTGTTTAAAATTTGTCAACAATTTTTGTTGGTGGTTAGTGTTATTAACCACTTTAGAATGTTGATAAGGAATAACAACAAGCGTTTCTCAAGTTTTCAAAGCAGTTAGAAATATAATTTTCAATCATATTCAGATTTTGCGAACACATTTCCCTTGTTTATGATACATGAAAACTATCAAGGGGGAGTATTTTTGCATTTTAGAAACACTGATCCAATTGTGGGAACTCCATAAAAAGTTTTTGGATCATTTTTCTAATTTTAAAATTAAAAAAAAATGCATTTCTTCTCACGAAACAAGTAAATTAATATTTATGCATATTTACATAAAAATATTTGTAAATACACACAACTTCCCTTTCATAATAAAATACAATCGAAAATAAAATAAATAATTTTCGCACTTTTCAACCACAACTTCCCTCTTTTAGGCTCCACAAAAATTAAAACCCATTTTCTCTTCTTCCAACTTCCACACAAAATCATATCTTGTGGTACGAGGAGCCAACAAGATAGATTCATAGATTGCAATGAGAGTTTAATTTGGTCAAAGAGAAGAACAGTAAAAACCTCCGTGGTTGCTTCCACAACCACTGGCAGTCTGCCCTTTTTAAAGTCGTCCTTTCATTTCTTGTTTTTTTTTTTTTCTTTAAAAAAATAAAAATAAAAAATAAATTAAAATGTGAAGCTTTGAAAAGATGTTGGCAGGCACGTCTGACATAAGACCTACCACTGATGTGACCTTCTTCCAAATGCCACAATCCCTCTTTTCTACTTTGCTATAATATTTATTTATTTATACTATTTTTGATGATAATTGAGAATATATATTTCAACCAATTTTATTTTGGAAATCGGATAGCCTTTCACGTGTTGTTGGACTCATCTCAATCTTGAGGACCATAGTGCACTATGCCCCACACCATGCTTTTATTTTGGATTTATTAGTTTATTTTTGTGAGAGAAAGAAATTGTTTTGGATTTAGTTTACTTTTGTGAGAGAAAGAAATGAGTGTTCAATTGCCCAAAATAGCTTGGTTTCCCCTTCAAAAGCTTTGCAAGATTTGTTATAAGTGGAATATATAATTTCAAATTCATAATTTTTCTTTATTAAACGTAGTACTCTGCAAACGTTCAAGAATTTCTTGACATTTATAATTATGCCTTTAAGGGCACCTCTTTCCATGGATTAAGGTTATGATGGGATTTGTTAAGTGATACTTGATTTGTAACTATACCAAATTAATTAGGTAAGTGTACATATTGTTCATGAGTGTATATATATATATATATATATATATATATATATATATATATATATATATATATATATATATATATATAAAAGGTCAAGTAACAAGTATTACATTTTTACATCGTACAAAGATTACGATTATCATTACTAGTTATTAAGATGTATTTTATTATCTAGTTGTAAATATATGACGATCAATCAATTAAGTAATTAAAATAAAATGTCAATCAACAACCAAGACAAGCAAAGATATGATAATCTAAAACAAAATTAAAGCTATAATTTCCGATGACTTGATGTAGTATGATATCGAGTGTATGTGTCTACAATGTCATCAGGAGATTGGAAGATATGCCATGCAATATGCAATAACTAGCAACTAGTCAACAGCCTTAAGAAATTAACAATAAGCTAATCACTAACATTCAATACATAACAAACACATATTAAAGAGAAATATACACAAAATAAATGAAATATGACTCAAATTAGGAGCACCATCTACTAGATATAAACAAACAGTGGTGAGTCCAGAAATAATGTTGTCTTACATGGGGTTAAAAACGCAATAAAAAATATTAATCATAATATATAAAATTGTTGAAATAAAATGCATATCATCTCTATTAATATAGTATTCATATGATATTGAAGAAATTCTTCTCTAGTATAAATTCTTAATTAATACAAGTTTCAAGTATATATATTTAGGAACTTAAATTTAAACCTAATATAACCTAAAAACATGAAGGGGGATGAAAAAAAAAAAGTAGGGTTTGTCTAGAGTCAAAACTCAAAATCAATAGATATTATTGAGACTATTAATAACATATTTGGTTCAAGTAGAGTTATTATATAATATAACAAATCAAGTACTTTGCATACAATTTCAATATGCTAAATTCACTTATCATAATTAATGAAATAGTAAATAATTCATTACAATTTAAATAGATTGAAAATCTTGACATTCCATTTAATTATTTGGTTAATGGGTCGTTGTTGGCAAAATTACCCATATAAGTAAAAAGTGTACAAGACTAAAATATTGGTACAAATCTCTACTATACAAATCCAAAATTGAGAAGAAAATTTACACAATATTTTCCTGCCACATGCTAGGGTGAGAAAAATTTTCTTTAAAAAACAAAGAATAATTCCGCTACTACTATTGAATTCATATCCTTGAAACACTACTTCACTAGTAAAAAATAGTAACGAGTACAAGCATGTTACTAAGATTCTTCCCATGTTAGAAACATCAAATTAAACTCTGCAAATTTCTTTAACAAAGAATTGAAAATTGCCACTCAAAATCAGTTAAATTAATGAATTACCAATTCAATTAATGTGGAGAAGAACATCATGTTACGAGGTTGGTTCCGGCGTCCTCCTTGTCGGCGGCGGCGGCGGTTGTTTGAGTCAGCTCCTCAGCTCTCTTGGCCTGAAGTTTCCAGTCGGTTTGAAACAAAGTGAAAATCATTAGAACCAAACACGCCGCCTGCGCCGCCACGAGTCCCAACCAAAGCCCGCGAAAACCAATGTTGAGTTTGAACGCAAACACGGCGGCGCAAGGCAGCCCAACCAAGTAAAACGACGCCATATTTATCCTCACGCCGAGGTTGGGCCGCGCCGAGCCGGTGAGCGCGCCGCACGCCGCGGTCTGCGGCGAGTTCCCGACCTCGGCTAATCCCAAAAGCGGGAGCGCGATTTGGATTAAACCCAAAACTTGCGGGTCAGTCGTATACAGTCTCCCCAAAACAGACCGCAAAGCCACGCTCAGCCCGAACGCCAAAAGCCCGACCCCTAACGCGATGCAAAACCCCGCGGTCGCCGCCGACCGGGCCTGCTCGGGCTGCCCCGCGCCCAACCCGTGCCCGACCCGCTGCGAAATACTCAAACTTAACGAAAACGGGAAAACGTAAATGGTCCCCGTGGTTTGTATCAAAATCCCCATGGCCGCTACACACGAATCCGGGTTATCCAGTAACCCGCTCAAGAACAGGATAATCTCGTACCACCACCACTCCAAACAAACGGAGAACAAACTCGGAACCGCTAAACTCATCAACGGCTTCCACCCTTGTGCCACGGAGGCCAAACTGGCCCCCACCCAAGGCTTAATCACCACTTTACTCACCACAAGATAAATCAACAGCCCAGTATTCACATTCAACGCGTACAAAACCGATGACAAAGCAATCCCTTTCACCCTCAAATTCAAATACGTGACCAAAAAATACGTGATCGGAAGGTGCAAAACGGTGGCGCAAGTCGCCACCAACGTCGCCGGAGAATTCAACCCCTGAGTCCTCAAAAACGCCCGGAGAGGATTCAGGTGAGCGTTAGCCAACAACTCCGGGATACAAAACACCAAATACCCTTTCGCTACCTTCGAAATCACACGGTCTTGTCCTAACCTTATAAACAGCGGTTCAACGTTAAGCCATAGGAGAATTATGGGAACGGAAACGGATAATAGGAGAAGGAACATTTTAATGTATGTTTGGCTGAGGAGAGGGAATCTCTTGGCTCCGTAAGCTTGGCAACAAATGGGCTCCATTCCCATACATAGGCCTTTCATGACGGAGTAGCCTGTCACGTTGGCAAACCCAATTGCCAGGGAACCACCTGCGAGCTCGGTTTTTCCCATGTGGCCCAAGAACAGCATGGAGATTATGTTCTTTGAGAACAACAATAATGTTGTCAGGGCCACCGGGCATGCAATCTTTGCTAGAGGGATTGCCTCTCCACATATCTGCATTTGCAATATTTAACAAATTAATAATATAAATGGTTTTGAAATAAGTCAATTGTTACACTATGGACCTTGCAATTCAAAAATTATGTGATGTAGTTAATATTTTTTTTTATCTGTCTTAAATAAATTGAAAGTACATCACATGTTAATTAAAAACACATAACATGGTAACTACAGACGCACATTATATATTCTGTGTTTGTAGTTATTATGTTACATGTTGGTAGTTAACATGTTATATGTCTTTAATTCATTTAACTTACAAGCATATAAATGATAAAATACAGGTACCAAATATGTCAACTACTGCAAACACATTAAAAATTATTTTGAATTAGAATCCACAATACAAGGTAGACTAATATGTTATAATTTGTCGGACACAAATTAAAAGAAGTGTGTGTTCGTGCGTGTATGTAACACATATTGACACACGTGCGGACATGCATATATTATTGGTGCCAAACTAGCTAGGGACCAGTTTTAATTACACCCAAATATGTGGTGGGTACCACCCCTTCTTGTTCAATTTATTTATTTTTATTAATTAGTACATAATAGAGCAATGCAGTTGAATTTAAAACTTCTTACCTAAAGTTATTGGCTTTTCTCTCTCTCGCACGCACACATATAATTAATGATAAACCATATATATATATATAGAGGCAACATTATAGATTCATTTACAAATGGAATAAATTCTCAATTTTTCTATAAAAAAATTTAAAAATTCAAGGAAAAAATATAGAAGTAACTTAGGGTTTTTTGACTTCAATTCGGAAGCAATGCCTAGTCTCATCATGAATTGTAGGCACCTCTAAAAGTAAGACAACTGGCCTAAAGATTTAAGACTGCTCTATATCCAAAGCCAATGATCAAAAAGAAAATTTATTTACTTCTACATGGAAATGGATAATGAAAAACTAGAAAAATGTTAAGCACGTAATATATAAACATAAATGTATAGTCTAATTATCAATTTAAACTCTTAGTCCCACATTACTCATAATTGACTAAATTATAATGAGGTAAACAAGCCTAGATTACTCATAATTCACTTGCTCAAATGAAGATGGCTACTACTTAAAGTTTCACATTTAAAACTTAAAGAGAAGGAAAGAAATGAGTTTATATTATCATTGATTAAACTAGGTAATTGGTTAAATTGATTCAGTCTTTAGTGCTGGTTTGACCTTTATGAATTATGCCTCAACATGTAACATAAACATACCCAAAGAATTCTCAAACCTTTCATTTGATGTGTAACATAAACGCAGCCATTTCTTGGCCAACTCAGAAGAAACCTAATTGGGAAGAAAGAATATACCTTCGGAAGGAATGAGGATAAAGGGCAAAGGAATTTGTGTAAGTAACTAAGTATAAGAGAACCAAAAAGCAGGAAAAAAAACCCCACCAGAGTTGTGTGCGTGATCATTACAATGTATGGGCATCTAAATTGTTTAATCAAGCAGGTGTACTACAGTAACTAGTTTTTTTCTGTTGTAAAGAAGCTAGGCTTGTTTCTGGCTGGTGAGTGGTGACACCCCATTTATATTATTAGCACGCTTAAAATAAAGTAAAATAAAATAAAAAAAGTTGGTCTTTTCCTTTATTGATTGTTGTACTTCTTAATATTTTAGTTTTTTTTTTTGTTTGAAAAAATACTTTAGATTTTTGTTCTCGAGTAAAAGTTTAAAAAAATACATAAATTAATATTTTATGTAGAGATCGTGTATGGTCTTAAATGTTACTGGTGATTATTGGCGAATGACATACTTACACTTTATTAAAAAAGTCAAGTAAAAAATTATAGATAAAGTGTAAAAGTATATTTTAGCAAGATATCAACTATTAATAGTTGTGATGTTAGTTGTATATTATGGTATACTAAGAATATGTTAGAAGGACCGAATTTGAATCTAATAAAGTCACCAAGACTTGGTGAGAAGTTATTAGTCTAGATAGGGGACATGAGCTCCCCAATTTCATCCCATTGCCTCATGATGGGGAAGTGATTGAATTTGATGTGAAAGACATTTAATTTTTGGTAATCCTTTGATGTTTCTCGAAATGAGTATAATTGAAGCACGTGCTTCATTTCAATTAAAATCCCAACACGTTCCCTCACGTGCATAGTGTTGGCTATGATACCAAATTAAAGCATGCGCTCCATCTCCATTAAAAGTTCAAGTTGATAGTTGGATTACACATTTATGTTTATATATTATATTATTATCAATAAAATATATAAAACTGTTAGAACATAAGTCATTGGTGATTTATAATGGTCTCTTTCACTAAATCTCCCATCATGAGTAACATTTTGTACACAAAGCTGCAAACAAGTGTAGAGGGAGAATTGGACAAGTCTCCCTCATGCATATTGACAATTCCCTACTATAATAAATACTCCCTAGACGATAAGATAATTTTGAAAGGTTAGTTCACATAATTAGACTTTAGGAATAGATCCTTTTACTAGAAATTTCAGCATATTTATATCATTCTGAATTAATATGCCCCTATTTCAAGAAAATGCATTAAAAAATAACTTTTTATGCCCCTATTTCTTGTAAAAAAAAAACCCTAAGAAACTTTAAACACATTATTTAAAAAAAAATTATAATGTTGTATACTTTATATATAAAGTTTATCATGTCACACATGCTGCACATACATTATTATGTGTATGTGTGTGTATTATAAATTTTATAATATGATATCCATGAATTATATGGTGGCAATATAATACCCAAATAGTTTTCATGCAAACGGACGTGTGAAATAAGGGAGAGAGAGAGAGAGAGTAGGATCGGAGTGAAACCTCATTGACCGGAAGTCGCCGGAGAATCGAAATAAGACAGGCTGACGATGAGGACGACGGCGAGGCGGCGTCATCTTCTCTTGCTTTGGCCCTATGTTCGTCGAAGACGGCGGCGGCTTCAATATCGGACGTTGTTGTTAGCGTACCAACATTGCCGCCGCCGCCACCTGCGGAGTCGTCGTTAATTGAGCACATAGATGTTTGTTCTAAAATTGTAGACACAAACAAACAAACAAACAATATAATGAACAGTTTCTTCAATTCTGGGACAGAAACTATATATAAGAAGATTAAGAAGAAGAAGAAGAAGAAGAAGAAGAAGAAGAAGAAGAAGAAGAAGAAGAAGAAGAAGAAGAAGAAGAAGAAGGGTTAGTTGGAGTACACATCCCAAGTAAGGGCTTGTGAGTTTCGTCCCAAATATATAAGCACAGAGGTTGGAGGGAATTGATTATTTATTTGAGATGTTGAAGTTTTTTCCGTACAGTGCATGCTTTAAATAAAAATGGAGGGCACATATTATACGCCCACTTGTGCCCCCTCCGCTAGCTCAGAATATAATTGGCCTCTTCTCATCATCGCTAGAGATTTTCCACCTCGTGCATCTTTTACTTCACAAGTACTTAATTGCATACATGCTGTCACGTGGTTACGTCTATTTTATTTACACTCCCTAAATTAGAACACATCTTTCAATTCAATTAAATTCAGCATTAGATCAAACTAGCTAGATCATATGAAAAACTGATATGATCGCCCAATGGCCAAACCTCCACTTTTGATATAGTTTTTGGGGTGGAGTAGTTAGGGTGTCAGTTTGAGTGTCCGACCATTGTTGCCTCTCGAGGCTGTTGCATGAGTGCATGATAGGAAAAGGCTACCTGGATGAAGGTTACCCCTGCTTGATAAGGTTTAAAGGGAACTAAGAAGAGTTTAGAGAGAAAGCTATTCAAAGTGAGAGTCATATGCTTGTCTAGTGCCTGGCTACCGGAAGGTGTGACCTCCAAAAAGTGCTTTCTGTGCTTGATAAGGTCCAGATGGAAGATATGCAAAGTAAAAGAGGGACTACATAGTGTCGAAAAGAGTCCAATATATATGATTGCCATACAAACATTGGCTTCTCATTGGTTTCCCACGGACTAAAGATGTACTATTGAAATAGCTTTTGTGATGAAATCAATGCCTTTGTTTGAAT
Source organism: Ipomoea triloba (assembly GCF_003576645.1). Classification (NCBI taxonomy): domain Eukaryota; kingdom Viridiplantae; phylum Streptophyta; class Magnoliopsida; order Solanales; family Convolvulaceae; genus Ipomoea; species Ipomoea triloba. Next base: position 4,169,055 of record NC_044930.1, read on the forward strand.
GTCGTATCACTAACTGGACTAACACATATTTGAGCACATAATATATAAAATATAGATATTGTTAGATGTAAGCTTGGAGGGTCAAGTCCAATATCTTACAATTGAAACTGATTATTATATACAAATATAAAGAATTAAAATTGCGCATTCACTACTAGTTATAACTTTTGGCATAATGGTAAATGCTTGATCCGACAAATGTGTTGTTTAAGTATCTAGTTATATTTTTAACACATCCTTCAATTAACTCAAGTTTAATGCATGTAACTCATGTATGTGTGAGAGTTCTAAACTTCTAATACCGCCATTCATCGTGCCTTTTGCATGAAAAGAGTGGGGTATTTTGTGATTATGTCAACCTAGTTAGTTAGGATATATAAGAAGAAACAAAAGTTTACATGTATTTTGAATTGCCTAAGGTATGATACATGCAATTGATGTAAAAAACTAAAAATGCATGTCTCTCGTTGCGCGCCACGAGGGCGTGGAATATGGTTGGCAAAGGTGGGGTTGGTGTAAAAGAATTTGAATATTATATTATAATAATTTTATGTTTGGACCAACAACGTAACTAAGTGGAAATAATTTAATTTTTTTAAAAATAGAATCTTGCACGTCTTTGAATTAATCTTATGGATGGAAAGAATCAACACTGGGAAAATTCTTCAAATCAGATTCTAGAACAAGTTTACTATGGGTTAGACAATCGAACACTAGAGAGTCAGTCATCTCAATTTCATCTCAACAATTTTACTTATTAAATTTATGATGATTAATGTATTTAAAGATCAATTATGTATAAATGATTTTATTTTATTTTTATCAACAAGATGAAATATACAATAAATAATTAAGGTAGTATTCAAACATTCATGCCAACAATATACACAACATAAAGCTTGTGGCAAAAAAAAAAAAAAAAAAAAAAAACCTCTAATAAGCTAATTAAGGTATAAAACTATAGTTAAAAGGAATAAACTAATTTAAGAGAACAAATAGGTGCCATCTAGGCAATGCACTAGCCTAATAAATTGACAAGAAACCAACGAAAACATCACACTGTTGAAAAATTAGCTAAAAATGTCATCTTAAGTAATTAAGGTTCACTCAAAATTGGTAATGAATGAATAAAAAAATTAATATACGCATTAATTTAGAAAAAAATAAAACTCTGAAAAGCTTTTAAGTAGCACCGTCCATATTAGAAAAGTAAATGAGTTTGCACTTGTATAAATATGAGTTTGCACTTGTATAAATATAATTCAAACTTTTTATTGAAGCATATCAAATTTCTCATTACTTTCTCTGGTACTCATTGTTCCCAAATGTTCTACATATAACCGGGGGTTTGAACATGTGATCTCTCATTTGAGAGAACCACAAAGGTGCCATTAAGTTACAAGTTACTTCAGCTACAGCTTGTGGCATACACACCTAGCCTGTGTTAGATAGAAAGTTCTTATACTTTTTTTTTTTTGACAATTTCTCTCGTTTGCTCTTTATGAACCAAAAAAAAAAAACTCTACATATTCTACATACAAACATTTCGAAAAAATTTTCTAAGTGTTTTCTTTGTTCAAGTGATATATTTGTTTGAGTTCTCAAATATACTATTATAAAAATTGTATATATTTTGAAAAACTAACGATGCTTCAATGCTCATTTCACCATCGGGAGGAAAGAAATCTTTTTTTTTTTTTTTTGCCACAAGCTTTATGTTGTGTATATTGTTGGCATGAATGTTTGAATACTACCTTAATTATTTATTGTATATTTCATCTTGTTGATAAAAATAAAATAAAATCATTTATACATAATTGATCTTTAAATACATTAATCATCATAAATTTAATAAGTAAAATTGTTGAGATGAAATTGAGATGACTGACTCTCTAGTGTTCGATTGTCTAACCCATAGTAAACTTGTTCTAGAATCTGATTTGAAGAATTTTCCCAGTGTTGATTCTTTCCATCCATAAGATTAATTCAAAGACGTGCAAGATTCTATTTTTAAAAAAATTAAATTATTTCCACTTAGTTACGTTGTTGGTCCAACATAAAATTATTATAATATAATATTCAAATTCTTTTACACCAACCCCACCTTTGCCAACCATATTCCACGCCCTCGTGCGCGCAACGAGAGACATGCATTTTAGTTTTTTACATCAATTGCATGTATCATACCTTAGGCAATTCAAAATACATGTAAACTTTTGTTTCTTCTTATATATCCTAACTAACTAGGTTGACATAATCACAAAATACCCCACTCTTTTCATGCAAAAGGCACGATGAATGGCGGTATTAGAAGTTTAGAACTCTCACACATACATGAGTTACATGCATTAAACTTGAGTTAATTGAAGGATGTGTTAAAAATATAACTAGATACTTAAACAACACATTTGTCGGATCAAGCATTTACCATTATGCAAAAGTTATAACTAGTAGTGAATGCGCAATTTTAATTCTTTATATTTGTATATAATAATCAGTTTCAATTGTAAGATATTGGACTTGACCCTCCAAGCTTACATCTAACAATATCTATATTTTTATAATTATGTGCTCAAATATGTGTTA